>NC_053163.1:143708700-143837200 GCF_016835505.1 Polypterus senegalus | reverse complement strand
GCAGTGTAAATGGACTTCGCATTCTGAGGTTGTGGGTTCAAAATCCCACTACTGACAAAACTGTGTGACCATTAACATGTCACTTCATCTGCCTGTGATCCAAATAGGAAAAAGGAATGTAACCGATTGTTTCTCCAACATTGTAAGTCACTCTGGATAAGGCATCGATCCAATAATAAGTACAAATTATGAAGTCTTCAAAGAGGTTACAACATTAGAAAGAGATCTCACAAAATGTAACATGCTTTTCAAACCAAATTCTCCACTTTGACTCTTTTTACCTCAGTTGTATCTCATGTCTCCTTTTTGTCTAAAGCTATTTCTCCTAAGGAATTTTAGAAGCAGCATCGGTGACAAAGTAGATTCTTAAATGTAACATAAATGAAAATCTCTTTCAAGTTACTGCAGCCATCAGAGTTCAGCCCTTGAGCAATAAAATGTTCCTATGGGAACCTACTTCATGATTGAGCAGAGGTTTGGGGGGATTATATCCAAAACTATCAAAAACATGCATTTACTATCTTAAAAAATATGTAAGACTAGCCAACCCGCGGCGTACCATACGCCACATAATCAGGCCGGTTTTTTAATGATTTTTAAGCACAGGGAGAAAATTAACATTTGAAAAATCGGTAATGTAATAAATCAGCAAGAAAAGCAACATTGTAACAATGCACGGAAAGAACCAACACACAATCGTCCGTGACTGAAAACTGGCGGACTGCCATCGCGCCTTCTCCTCCCAGACGGAGGGATGGGGATGGACGGTGCTCAGGCGCGGAGGGTGGAACGGGAAGAGAGGAGAAGGACGTCCATTTCGCTCCCTCTTGCTGTATGTAGCGTGTAAAACAGTTTGCTATGGTGCACGCGGTCATGCGTCGTAACCAAAAACTCGGTTTTTAAAGACTGCTTACTTCATTGTGTTTCAACCTCAGATGTAAAGGATTGTTTTAAGGATCCCATGGGACACCCCTCGCAAACCGTTTTACACGCTGCATATGGCGATTCACCTCCATGAGAAACACACCTCTATGAACAGTCAACGTGGGTCGGAGCTGCATGTGACCTCTACGACAGACGAATATAAATGACGCCATTTTTGCTGTGTCGTCGCGTCTGATTGGTGGGCGTGGCTCCGCGAGTTGTCGTCGTATCCAATGGTCTTGGAGTTGGTGGGCGTGGCTCCTTCCTGCGTGCACCATAGGTGTCTTACTTGTTGGCGGCTTAGTGAATCCACGCCCCTTCCGGGATGCTTTCCATGGGTGTCTTGCCTTAGTGAATTATATATACAGATACTGAAAGATTCATTCATGCATTTATTTCTAGTAGGACTGACTGCTGCAATGCATTATTCACTGGCTGTTCTAATCGCTCTTCCGTTAATTCAAAATACTGCTGCAAGAACTGTTGCACAAACCATAAAATATGAACACATCACTCCAATTCTCAGGTCCTTACATTAGCTCCTAGCACCCTCCTTTAAACTTATAAAACAGCGTTTCTCAACCTTTAAGTATTTGCGACCGAGTTTTCATAACAGTTTTAATCATGCCCTTTAATCATTGAAAGGAACCCACTAGTACCAATTTGTTCTTTTTTAATTAATGACATGTCATAGATGCATATTTTATCATACCTACTTAACTTTTATCGACATTTATCTAACTCTACAGTATATTTATTTTTCTAGTATCAGAATGTAGTCTAAGTTAATTTGTTTTGGCTTCAATAGATGTATTTTTCATATTTTCGATTCTTGTTTTTCTTTTTTTCACATCTTTGCGCCCCCCTTTTTGTTACTTCACGTACCCCCTAGGGGGCCCGTCCCACAGGTTGAGAACTACTGTTATAAAACTTTAAATGGCCGAGGCCTTGCTTACTTATCTGAGCTTATCATTACCTACAAATCAGAGCACACATTGAGATCTCAAGATGCCAACCAACTTAAAATTCCAAGGATTAATAACACAACAGTGGGCAGTCATTTGTTTAGTTACAGGGTCCCAAAGCTGTGGAATGATCTGCCTGCTAATATAAGAGACTAGCAAAATACCCGCGCTTCGCAGTGGTGAAATACCTGTGGATTAAATAAAACCAACACAATAACTATAAAAATCATAATAAATGAACAATGAAACAGCGGAGAACCCGTGGATTAAATAAAAAGGCTGCTTCGTTGGCAAAGCAAGGAAAAAGGACTTTCTTATATATCGTTCGTTTATAAAACAGTGCAGAAGCTCTGAGAAAGCTGCTTCCTTCGCAAAGTAAGGAAACGACTGAAGAGACAGCGGGGACGCGGTAAGTGTTCGGCAAGGCAGCTGAAGCGCTGCATTATGGGATCTGTAGTTTATTGTGTTACCAGCGCTTCATATCCCTGGGCCATTAATAACAATAATACAGTATATAAAATGATCTCGGGCGGATATAATTACACGCCGGGCCAGATGTTGCCTGCGGGCCTTGAGTTTGACACATATGGAGTAAATAGAACTTGAAAAGATATATTTTTTCGTACATCGAGCCCGCGTGCTATTGTGGTTTTGCCTGCATGCCTCAATAAGTCATCCTCCCCTCGCTCTTACTTTTTTACCGTTCATCTAATGAATACACTGAGTATGGCTTTACCAAAACAATCATTGATGGCGAATAAAGTATCCATTATTCGAGTATGTAGATCGGGTTATATATATATACATATATATATATATCCGCGTATAGCGAGATGTAGTGTGTTAAAGAAGCTATGAAAAAGAAAAGGGAACATTTTAAAAATAATGTAACATGAGTGTCAATATACAGTATTTGTTTTGTGAGTGTTACTGAGTGTTGCTGTCATCAAGGATTTGATTATCATTATTTCTTTCATTCAGGTTCGTATTTGTAGGATGTGTTGTGTTCAAGTTACATTCCATGTTTGTCAATCGTTGTAAAGATGACAGGTTTCATTCATCGATTCGTTTCTTACTGCATCAATAAACAGCTCGTCTTCTTCTTTATCTGAGACCTGACACACTGCATGCACGTTTTTTTTACACTGTCTTCCTTTAGCGGGACATTGACTTTTCCACCGTGTGCTTTGTTTCCACAGTAGCTGCATTTATGAATATGCTTATCAGGCGCTTCATATTTTTTGCTGCCTTCTCAATTGTGTAATTCGGTTTTGTTCAGCTCTTTGGAACTGTTGCTTTTATCTGTGCACTCGTCAGTTCACGTGAGCCGCTCGGTGTACATGCATCGAAGGTTCTCAGCTGTGCTGGTGCCATCTCGTGCTATGTCCGTGGCTGTATTTAATGTTACCTTAGTCCCGGCCTTAAAACTTTCTCTCGCAGTTTCGCTGAGTTTGTGCCAAACACCACCCTGACCATCTCATCTTCCTCTCCATAAGCACAGTCCTTAACCCGTGAATATTTACCCGTGGCAGTTTGCTATTGGATTGCCGCTGACGGACGGCCTTATATGGGTAGGCACTAAATTACAAACGCCAGCGGCAGCCTCTCTATGAACTTAATTTAAAGTGTAGGTTTACATCGTGCTTTGTTTCCGAAGTAGCAGAACTCATGAATATGGTTGTATATGTCACTCGCTCGCTTCTTATTATTTCGCTGCCTTCTCAATTATATAATGCATGTTTTCTTCTGCGTTTTTGGGCCTCTTCCTGGTTTTCTACATACTGCGTGATTACGTGGGAGGCGTGATGATGTCACACGAAACTCCGCCCCCACGGGTTTCAAGCTCATCTCCATTACAGTAAATGGAGAAAAACAGCTTCCAGTTATGACCATTACGCGTAGAATTTCGAAATGAAACCTGCCCAACTTTTGTAAGGAAGCTGTAAGGAATAACCCTACCAAATTTCAGCCTTCTACCTACACGGGAAGTTGGAGAATTAGTGATGAGTCAGTGAGTGAGTGAGTGAGTGAGTGAGGGCTTTGCCTTTTATTAGTATAGATGAGCCCTCAGTCTCAGTTTTTAAATTCAGGCTGAAGGCTCACTACTTTAGTTTAGCATACCCTGACTAGAGCTGCTGATTAGCTGTGCATACTGCATTTCTGGTTGTTAGTTATTTTTAAAGTGTTCTGTTACTACCCTTCCTCTATTCTGTTTTGCTCTTCTCAGTAACTTGATGCCACTGCCGTACCGCCAAGCTGCTCTCCTGTGTATGGAAAAGTAATTTTGCATAAAGGTGCATTGGAATCATCAGATGGAAAGATTCTCTCAACAGATTGGATCACCGGCACAGACTCCACTATGGAAACCCCAGCAGTGGGTAGGCGGCCTATTGGTCTCCAGGACTGTGACTTTATTTTTCACTTTCTCTTTTACAATTTTAATCTCCTCCGTTGTCAACTGGCCATAGTTCCTCAGTTAAATAATGGACAAATATTGTTGGTTTCCATTTATCTTGAATCAGTTTCTACCTTGTTCCCTGTGTGTTTTAACAAATATGTATTTATATGTGTACTAGTTCTGTATTTAGTAATTTGTATTATGTACACTTGTATTTCGCCCTGTGCCTGAACTCAGTGAACTGTACTTTACAAAAATAAGTTGCATTGTGCTTGGTGTGTGTGTGTGTGAGTGCCCTGCGGTGGGCTGGTGCCCTGCCCGAGGTTTGTTTCCTGCCTTGCACCCTGTGTTGGCTGGGATTGGCTCCAGCAGACCCCCGTGAACATGTAGTTGGGATATAACGGGTTGAATAATGGATGGATGGATGGATTGTATTAAAGGGAGAGAATAGCCTGCCCTTGACATCAATCTAGAGTTATAATGAATATAACAGAATGTACCTTAATTTTATAGCTGGAAGCACTGATTCCTTACCATGCATGGATCACTGCTTATTTCTGTGATGGAGTGTCATATTTTTTTAGAAGTGTATAATGTAAAAAGCACCTACTGTGGTAGCTCTGCCTATCTGTCTGTCTGCGTGAAACAACTTTGCTCCTAGTGGGCCAACTTTGTTGACATTTGGCAAACATATTTTTCAAGAACATTTGTCAGGATACTTCAATTTTCAGTCAATGGTACAAATTTTTAAAATTTCAAAATATCCCTTTGACAATCGCAAATGAATTTGCAACTCATCTGTCTTAAAATAGGGAAGCATTCTCTGTGACTTCAATTAAAGATTAGTTTAGTGTTTCAGATTTTCCTTTGACAGAGGTCTCTTCAACTTGTACATTTTGTATATTTTCCTTCCTAACTTGTTTGACGACTACTCCTGATGGAATAACTGAATCACCAATGAACGTTACTCAGAAGCTGGGAGACCTCTGTGTGCAAGCCAATTGTATACCAGCTTAGTTCTCGTGCCGATTGAGGTAAGATAACAGTAAAAGAATAAAAAAAGGTCTCTTATATGAAAATGAATATAAGAAAATAGGAATTATATAATCATCACTCAAGCATAAAGTGAACTAATATGTAAAAAAACAACTTCATGGCTGCATTTCCTGCACATTATAATGATTCAGTATTTCTCTGACACTGTAATTTATCACTAAATCTCCAGACCTGCTTTTCACGCTGGCCTGAAGCAGCAAGCAGTTTTAGCTTGAGACTTTAACAGACATTTTAATTCCCTATTGGGTACTTCGTTCAAAAATATAATGTTTAAGAAATTGGAAATACGATTAGCCATAGATCTGAATAACTGTAGGACATCAAATGATGCCATTTTTATACCACCTGCATTGAAATCTGCTACCTATGAAAGCAATTGAGGCACCACAAGTCTGTCTGGATGTTTTTAACTACTTGACATTGTAAAGTACTGTTGAAAAGCATGTATTTAATGTAGTCGACTAACAGACGTAATTGCATTTTATTTTTGTTATGTTTTAATATGACTTACTGTTAAAAAAGTTAACCCTTGCAGCAAGTAACTAAACAACTTTGAAACGCTCCAACTTTCACATCAGAAAACGAAGTCCCTAATCCTTCTGAATATAACATCATGGGTACATTTTCTAACTTGTTTGGAGTTAGCATGTTCATTCCACTCTTATGTGCGTTTTAATTTAACCTGTCTATTCTACGCAAATGTGCTCTGTAATTAAATGGCATCCCATCCAAAGCTGCTTTCTGCCTTGCATCTGATGGTACCAGAATAGATTCTGGCTCTCTGTGTCCCTAAAATGTAATAAATTAGTTAAAAAAGTAGATAATACAGTGTGCAGCATACTTGGCAGATACCTTTATCAGAGCTAGACACTGGGATAAGCTACAATTATTTTCATACCTTTTTCTTGATTTGGAGCACACGGTAACACTGCAGCTGGTAGGCGGGGAGTGAACCTGCAACATTGTCATTTAAAATATATTCCTCTGGACCCTATATAATATAATATAATATAATATAATATAATATAATATAATATAATATAATATAATATAATCTATACTAATAAAAGGCAAAGCCCTCACTCACTCACTGACTCACTCACTCACTCACTGACTCATCACTAATTCTCCAACTTCCCGTGTGGGTGGAAGGCTGAAATTTGGCAGGTTCATTCCTTACAGCTTCCTTACAAAAGTTGGGCAGGTTTTATATCGAAATTCTACGCGTAATGGTCATAACTGGAAGCTGTTTTTCTCCATTTACTGTAATGGAGATGAGCTTCAACGCCGTGGGGACGGACATCATCACGCCTCCCACGTAATCACGCAGTACATAGAAAACCAGGAAGACCTCAAAAAAGCGCTGAAGAAAACATGCATTATATAATTGAGAAGGCAGCGAAACAATAAGAAGCGAGCGAGTGACATATACAACCATATTCATGAGTTCTGCTACTTGAAACAAAGCACGATGTAAACCTACACTTTAAATTAAGTTCATAGACAGGCTGCGCTGGCGTTTGTAATTTAGTGCCTGCCCATATAAGGCCGTCCGTCAGCGGCAATCCAATAGCAAACTGCCACGGGTAAATATTCACGGGTGAAGGACTGTGCTTATGGAGAGGAAGATGAGATGGTCAGGGTGGTGTTTGACACAAACTCAGCGAAACTGCGAGAGAAAGTTTTAAGTGCCAGGACTAAGGTAACATTAAATACAGCCATGGACATAGCACGAGATGGCACCAGCACAGCTGGGAACCTTCGATGCATGTACACCGAGCAGGTCACGTGAACTGACGCAGTGCACAGATAAAAAGCAACAGTTCCAAAGAGCTGAACAAAAACCGAATTACACAATTGAAAAGGCAGCAAAAATATGAAGCGCCTGATACATACAAGCATATTCATAAATCCAAAACAAAGCACACGTGGAAAAAGTCAATGTCCCGCTAAAGGAAGACAGTGTAAAAAACGTGCATGCAGTGTGTCAGGTCTCAGATAAAGAAGAAGACGAGCTGTTTATTGATGCAGTAAGAAACGAATCGATGAATGAAACCTGTCATCTTTACAACGATTGACAAACACGGAATGTAACTTGAACACAACACATCCTACAAATACGAACCTGATTGAAAGAAATAATGATAATCAAATCCTTGATGACAGCAACACTCAGTAACACTCACAAAACAAATACTGTATATTGACAGTCATGTTACGTTATTTTTAAAATGTTCCCTTTTCTTTTTCATAGCTTTTTTAACACACTACTTCTCCGCTGCGATAGGCGGGTATATATATATATATGTATATATATATAACCCGATCTACATACTCGAATAATGGATACTTTATTCGCCATCAATGATTGTTTTGGTAAAGCCATACTCAGTGTATTCATTAGATGAACGGTAAAAAGTAAGAGCGAGGGAGGATGACTTATTGAGGCATGCAAGCAAAACCACAATAGCACGCTGGCTCGATGTACGAAAAATACATCTTTTCAAGTTCTATTTACTCCATATGTGTCAAACTCAAGGCCCGAGGCAACATCCGCCCGGCGTGTAATTATATCCGCCCGCGAGATCATTTTATATACTGTATTATTGTTATTAATGGCCCGGGGATATGAAGCACTGGTAACACAATAAACTACAGATCCCATAATGCAGGGCTTCAGCTGCCTTGCCGAACACTTACCGCGTCACCGCCGTCTCTTCAGTCGTTTCCTTACTTTGCGAAGGAAGCAGCTTTCTCAGAGCTTCTGCACTGTTTTATAAACGAACGATATATAAGAAAGTGCTTTTCCTTGCTTCACCAACGCAACCTTTTATTTAATTCACGGGTTCTCTTCTATTTTATTGTTCATTTGTTACGATTGTTACAGTTATTGTGTAGGTTTTATTTAATCCACGGGTTCTCTTCTGTGTGTCACTGCGGTGTCTTCTTTCGTTACGACCTTCGCCAAGGAAGCAGAAACTTACAACCACCGAAACTTTGTAACAGCACAAGACTTCAGGTCACATCTCTATAAAACAACCTAATTGAAGCAACTATATTTACTGGCAGTGCCTCAGAGACACAGTTTTTATTTCTTGCATCCCCGTTATACCATCTAATCTCCCATTTTAATTCAAACGCGTTCAATTTCCAGTAAGGCTCTGCTTCAAATGACAATTAATAAGTCTCAGGGACAAACACTACAAAAGGTTGGCATTTATTTGAGGCGGGATTGCTTTTCACATGGCCAACTGTATGTTGCATGCTCAAGAGTGAGCTCAGCACACAGCTTAGTCATATTACAACCAGAGGGCTGAACTGACAACGTGGTATACAAAGAGATCCTTAACAATTAATTTTTGACATATTTTCGTTCAGTCTAAAAATGTTTACTTTTTATTAATAAAAATATTCAGACAGTATTTCACCGCTGCGAAGGCGGGTATTTTGCTAGTATAATATAATATAATATAATATAATATAATATAATATAATATAATATAATATAATATAATATAATATAACTAGGGGGTTTCCCCCTGCTCACTTAGCTTACCAATCCCCACGGCCTGCGCTATGCGCCAGCCATTCCGTGTTTCTGCTGGTCGTGTTGTGAAGAGGGGGGCTGAACGCACCCCAAAGAGACGCAGTTGCTCCTCCAAAACCCGCTCTTAAACGGTGATACAATGGGAAACAAATACAGTTGTTGTTTTACCTCCTCTTTGCTCGATCAGCTGCTGGCTTATTGCCGCTGCCGTGCTGGGTGATCTGCATCTCACATGGCGCTTCAAACATTTAAAAGCCTGTACAGCAGCTGTCCTACTCTTTGTCTTTAATTTCCAGCCCCCGGGCGTGGTTAAATCTTTTGGCACCAAGTCTCGTCTCATAGAATGTGAGTTCTTGATAATTTTTAGTTTATAGTTTAAAAACGGAAAAAGAATCTGAAAATCTAACAACATCACATTAAAGTAGGCTTTAAAATAAGCCTGATTTAAAGCATGACAAAAAACTTGACATAAAAACATCACATAAAATCGTTGCACTTTTAGGCATAGGATTTTATATATAGAGAGTAGATATAATATAAAATCCAATGTCTGTCTGTCTGTACGTCTGTCTGCTTTTCATAAGAGAACTGATTTAGATCGGGTTTTTTTCTATAATTTACTTGAACATTCTGGTTGATTTGCGTCTTCTGTCATTGCACTAAGAATCATAGTTCGCTTGCAGGAGTGATATATTCTCGCTAATCTGAGAGAGAGGCTGTGGGCTGAATGAGTGGGGCATTTGGGGGGATTAACGTGACGTCAGCAGTAGGGAGTCAGGCAGGGCCCTCCTCACTCTCCTGTTTCACTACTATGTGGGTGGAGCCGTGGGGGTGGCTAGTATAATAATATAATATAATATAATATAATATAATATAATATAATATAATATAATATAATATAATATAATATAAGGATGGCCCAGTGCAAATTCTACTCAAACATTCTCTCTGTGTCTACAGTGGATTCAGAAAGTATTCAGTCCCCTTCACTTTCTGCACACTATTGTGTTGTAAATTAGATTTTAAATGGATACATTTGCCATTTTTGCAACAGCACAATAAGGTGTACAGAAAGTGAATGGGTCTGAATACTTTTTCTTTTTTATTATTAATTTTATTGCATTCCATACAAATCAATGAAGTTTTACATAAAGAAAATTTGAGTTAAGAACAAATTGATTCCCACCCCTAAGAGAGAGAGCAAGCCAAACAGCATGAAATTTAAGACCTGTAAACATACCTAAATTAATAGATTCTCTGTGCTTTATGAGATTATTTTAAAATATTACTGATTAGATCCTGAAAAAAGTCTGTACGGATCCTCTAACTGAGTATTTGATTTTTTCCAATTTCAAATAATATAACACATCAGTTTCTCACTGACTTAAAAGAGGAGAGTTTGGGTTCTTCCAGTTTATCAGGATAAGTCTGAATACTTTTTTAAGACAGTGATTAGGAGTTTTCCTCTCATATCCCCCAGATTAAGTTAATTTGCCAATTTAAACCAAGCCGTGCGTGAGTGAGCCCAGGACCAGATTTTGGTGCCCCTCATATATATATGAGCTGCACTCACTCTCAGAGGACGACTGAACATGACAGCCGATGTGACTAAGACAAGAATGATCACGTCAGCCTCGGTGGACCGTGTGGCAGTAACCAGATTCTGATTTGCTAATATATACTATTTAATTACTATTTTTATCCAACCCGTTATATCCTAACTACAGGGTCACGGGGGTCTGCCAGAGCCAATCCCAGCCAACACAGGGTGCAAGGCAGGAAACAAACCCCGGGCAGGATGCACAGGGCACACACACACACACGTCTTTGGACTGTGGTATGGGGAGAACATGCAAACTCCACACAGGGAGGACCCGGGAAGTGAACCCGGGTCTCCTAACTGCGAGGCAGCAGCACAACCCACTGCGCCACCGTGCAGTCCATCTATTGTATATACATTTTTGTAATGCTTTCCATTTAGTGTGGGAGCCCCTTTTTGTGAAACTTAGTTCTGCTACACCATTTGCAGTTGTGCACCATATGGTCCATGGTAAATCCAGCAATGGAATATTTCTGTGGTGCCCCCCTTCCCTTGATGCCCTAAGTTTGTGTTTATTTTTCTTAAAGGTTAATCCAGCCTTGAGTGAGCCCTACAATGGACTGACGTTCTGTTCAGGCCTGTTTTCCTAATGACTCAGGATAGGCTTGGGCTTTCCACAGCCCAGAATTAGACTGAGATGTGATAACTTTATAAGTAAATGTGGTAAGCAGTATATTAAAATTTCTTCCATAGTTGCCATTTCCATTGCACTTGCTCCGACAGCTTGTCATCCCATACACTAAATTATAACCTTGCCACTGCTTCTCCTGCATTTCCTCATTATGACCCACTTTTCAAATGTGCTAGCTACGGTAGGTCTGAATGCACATTTTCTAAGCCTTCTCTTTCAAGTTTAAACTGTGACGATGGATGAAGGGGACAGGTAACTAAATCTTAAAACATATTCTGATGACCCTGTACAGAATTCCAGGGTATCTGGACCTTTCATATGGATGTAATCATTTTCTTTTAAATTACTAATTCTTGCCTAAACACACAGATGATGCCACAGGCGTCCATTGTCTTCTTTTCAGTATGGGTCTTATAGTAAGTCAGTTGCAGACAGTTTCACTGATGCTGAGAAATCTTTACATTTCAGTCTGCTCTGCCTAGGCAAATATTTGATTTATTGTTCTATCCCTTGTGTTGTATTGTGTCTGTAGGCTACTATTATTTTCTGTTACATTAAGTTGCTGTATGCCATTGAAACAAATTACTGCAGTGCTGCAGCTTATCTAATGTATGTCCTCCTTTTCTTTCCATTGCAGAGTCATGGGGAGCCGGAAGCAATCCCAGAAGCGACAGGTGTATTGCAGGAAACAACTGACGCTCAGAACCTTACTCACTCTGGCCATACCAGTTAACTTAACATGTTTATCTCTGGAATGGGGGGACAAATTTGAGGATCTGGATGAAGCCCATGTGAAGTGTGAAGAGCATTGACTGGGTACATGACTAATTATTCACTATAATAAAAACTACTTCTTCTTCTTCTTCTTTCAGCTGCTCCCATTAGGGGTTGCCACAGCAAATCAACATCTTCCATATCTTTCTGTCCTCTGCATCTTGCTTTGTCATACCCATCACCTGGATGTCCTCTCTCATCATATCCATAAACCTTCTCTTAGGCCTTCCTCTTTTCCTCTTCCCTCTATCCTTAGCACCCTTCTCCCAATATACCCAGTATCTCTCCTCTGCACATGTCCAAACCAACGCAATCTCACCTCTCTGACTTTTTCTCCCAACCGTCCAACTTGAGCTGACCCTCTAATGTCCTCATTTCTAATCCTGTCCATCCTCGTCACACCCAATGCAAATCTTAGCATCTTTAACTCTGCCACCTCCAGCTCTGTCTCCAGCTTTCTGGTCAGTGCCACCGTCTCCAGCCCATATAACATAGCTGGTCTCACTACCGTCATGTAGACCTTCCCTTTCACTCTTGCTGATACCCGTCCATCACAAATCACTCCTGACACTCTTCTCCACCCATTCCACCCTGCCTGCACTCTCTTCTTCACCTCTCTTCCACACTCCCCATTACTCTGTACTGTTGATCCCAAGTATTTAAACTCCTCCACCTTTGCCAACTCTACTCCCAGCATCCTCACCATTCCTCTGACCTCCCTCTCATTTACACACATGAGTGTTGCATTCATGTATTATTATTGTATTAATGTGTACACCCATGCTGAAATTATGCAGTATTAGCAAACACAACATAACTTTCTCATAATAAAACATCAGACACATACATTTTTAAAGCCACATAATCCACTTCAGAGTCATGTGCGCAGTAGCCTATTCAGCTTGCCATTATATGAAGTGTAGAGGCCCTGTCAGATGGACTGGAAACTCGGCTGGGATGAGGAGTGAATCCTGGCCTGGCTGGGAGGCTGTAATGGATGGACATTATACAGGGAGGCGTAATTCGGCTGGGGTGATTCTCTGTTACTGTCCCAACTGGGCTGAAAGAATAATGGATGGCTGGGAGGAGCCAATTCGGCAGGAGCAGGTCATCCCCAAAACAATAGATGCCATTGTTACCTATCCCCACAGGGCATGCTAGATACTGTACTCCCAAAGAACACCCTAGTCGGGGTCCATGGGTGCACTGCCAGAAGATGACCTTCCTGTTTTGTGGGATTTGTGCCTGATCTGGAAGAGCTTCCATTGTCCAATACCATGGCACCAGAAGTACTCCATAAAAGAAGCTGCTCCCCCTAGGAAGTCTGTCAGAGTCAGGAGGAGGTGGACAAGGCTGCTTGAGAGAAGTGAGGAGTGTAAGGAAGAAGAATTCAATTGTATATTTTGTTCACTGAAGAGAGGCCTATAAAAGGTTGTTTTGAGCCTGGGATTGTCTTGGTGGACTGTGGCACACCCTACTGGACACAAACGATACATAAATACAGTGGAACCTTGGGTCACAAACGTCTTGGAACACGACCAAATCGGGTCACGACCTAAAAGTTCGCCAAACTTTTGCATCTGTTCATGACCACACACTCGGGTGACGAACACGCCAGTTTCCCTTTCCGGTTCGCACGCGCCGATGATTTCCGCACGTGTTCAGTCTCTTCCTGTACATTGTTCTCACTCAGACGTGCGTGCATGCAAGGTTAGTTTTCTTGGTTGTTTATGGTTAGTTTTTGTATAAATTAAGGATTTTTCAAATTTTCATTTTTTTCCCTGTGCTTAAAACTCATTAAAAAAAAAGTGTTTACAGCGAGCGGTTCGTAAGGCTGTAGCGTGAACTCCTGCAATGTTAGTTTTTCTCTGTTCAAGGTTTTCTCAGCGTTATTCAATGTTTTTACATTTAGTTTACTATTACACTGTGCATTCTATGGTATAATTAACTATTTTTTGTGCTTAAAAATCTAAAAAATATATTTACATACAGTTCGTACGGTCCAGAATGAATTAATTGTATTTACATACAATCCTATGGGGGACAGTAGTTCGGGTCACAACCAAATCGGGTTGAGACCAGAGTTCTGGAACGAATTACAGTCGTGACCCGAGGTTCTTCTGTATACACTACCGCTACTGGTCAAAAGTTTTAGAACACCTCTGTTTTTTTTTCAAATGTAATCTGTTGAAACGCAGTGAATGACCAAAAATGCTGAAAAAGTAAACAGTAACCTGCCAAAGGTTTAAATTTAAAGTTTAGGTTAGAAAATACTGAAAAAAATGACATTTCAGAATATTACAAATGGGCCACCTTCAGGGAACAGCTAACAGCAATTAAAGTAAATGAAGCCTTGCGAGTTGAAGCAAACAATTTGCACAGGTGTCCCAACTTGTGTCGATTACTTAAAAACCCTCCATCTGTCTTAAAGCAGAGTTGGAGCAGACTGTTTTACTACACCCCCCTGAAGTCCTACTTGGACAATATTCCAGTGATAATGCCAAGAAAACCGAAATTAGCAATGAAATGAGACAGAACATCCCTTAGAAGTGCAGGCCTTTCATTTTGAGAAACTGTAAAAAAAAAGAAATCCAAGTGTCAGCGAGTCCAGTGGTGTCCTACACAATCCAAAGGCAACTGGAAACTGGAAGAAACTCTGATAGGAAGAGAACTGACAGAGCCAAAGTCACCAGCCAATCAGAAGACAAGTTTCTTAGGATCACCGGCTTGTGTGATCACAGGCGCCTCACAGCACAACAACTTAGCAGTGCAGGTTGACAAAAGCAAATGTCAGTTTCTGCTGTGAAAGGAGACTTTGTGCTGCAGGTTTGACAGGGTGAGTGACAGGAAGAAAGCCATTCCTTAAAAGACAAAATAGAGTCTTGAAATACCAGCCGTGGACTACTGAAGACTGGGAGAAAGTCTTATGGACTGATGAGTCAAAATTTGAAATCTTTGGTTCATCACGCAGGGTGTTTGTACACCGTTGAGCTGGTGAAAGGATAGTCCCTCAGTGTGTGACGCCAGCTGTCAAACATGGAGTTCCGAGGAAGTGTGATGGTCTCGAGTTCTTTTGCTAGAGGTAGAGTTGGCGACTTGCACAGAGTGACTGGCATTCTGAACCAAAGGGGTTACCTCAGCATATCGGTCAGCGTCTAGTAGGTCAGGGGTTTATCCTACAGCAATACAATCACCCAAAACACACATTCAGGCTACGCCAGAACTACATTAAATCATAAAATAACTTAAAATTGTTAAGATGAATATACTTCCTAAGCTTCTCTTTTTATTTCAAAGCATTCCAGTATACATCGATACATCTTTTTTTGTTGTCGGGCTGTGGGCCTGGGGCTCCTGTCATGCCCCTGGCACTGCAGCCATCTGTGCCAGTCCCTCACATCGTCACACATTTGGTTCCACCGAAAGCTTCTGCTCTGCACAGTTTGCAATTCGTATACGAGAATAGCTCGCAAGATTCTTTCCTGAACGTCACGGTAGCGCTACGCATTGCTTTGACCATCCCTGTAACGGGCGCGTCTGCTGAATGCAGCTTTTCCAAGCTCAAGCTAATTAAGGATGATTTGACGACCAGCATGACCCAAGAGCGACTGAATGGTTTGGCAGTAATATCAATTGAGCAAGATGTTGGCCAAACCCTTGAGTATTCGGAACTGATAAAAGGATTTTGCCAGGATGAAAGTGCGGAAAGTAGATTTCTTACGCAAATTAAAGTCTTCAGAAAATACAGTTCAGTGCATCTCTTAGTCTTATTAACAGTTGGTAATTTATTATCCAAATTGCAGTCTTCACCTAAATCCCTAATAATATTGTCACACCGTCGTAACTTTGCCAAATGCGCTATAGCAAACGTTAATTTTAGGGATTCGTTTCGGATTCATTCAGAGAGTTCCCCATAAAATCATGAAATATGCCTATATTACCAGCCTTTACCTGATCCAGAACAAAATCAATATTTCACCACTCCGCATACACACAAGTGTACATGTAGGCCTACTAGTCACCTAAGGCCTTTTCCGGACGTTTTATTAGGACACCTTCCTGAGCTACGCCCCCCTGTGACGATGTGGGTTCTGGCTCCACGCTCCCATCTGATTTTTGGAAGCACTTGAACCCAACACCGTCGATAACGTAACCGAGTGAGCTAGTCAGTGAAGGCAATAAACATCTAAGCAAGGGGATGGTTGAAAGTGCAACAGTGCTTTTATTTAAAACTGTCCATCAAAACAGGTGTTCAAATAAATAGTGCAGTTCTCAAAGTTCTTTAAATAAATAAATAATCCATTAAAAGAACATTAGGCGGCGCGGTGGCGCAGTGGTAGCGCTGCTGCCTCGCAGTTAGGAGACCCGGGTTCACTTCCCGGGTCCTCCCTGCGTGAAGTTTGCATGTTCTCCCCGTGTCTGCGTGGGTTTTCTCCGGGCGCTCCGGTTTCCTCCCACAATCCAAAGACATGCAGGTTAGGTGGATTGACGATTCTAAAATTGGCCCTAGTGTGTGCTTGGTGTGTGGGTGTGTTTGTGTGTGTCCTGCGGTGGGTTGGCACCCTGACCAGGATTGGTTCCTGCCTTGTGCCCTGTGTTGGCTGGGATTGGCTCCAGCAGAACCCCGTGACCCTGTATTCGGATTCAGCGGGTTAGAAGATGGATGGATTAAAAGAACATGGAGGTAAAACCAATAAATAGAAAAAAACACAATCCTTAAAAACCAGAGGTTAAAATCTTCTCATGGAAGCAGTCTTTAAAACAACAAATCCGGTGCATCGTTTCTGTTAGCGTCTCACCTGCTTATCCCGTTTGGGCTTAGCAGCAGGCAAGACGCTCTCTGCAGCTGCCCTCCTCTAACACACTTGAGACTGGAGACCTCCCGATCCCTGGCTCCGGTATGGCACTCATCCCAGTCCCCGAGACTTGATTACCCCAATGGCCAGGACGCACACATTGGGGACTCCACCACCAAGCCTCCCGACTTCCGCTGCCTTTCCGCGGCCTTCTGCGGCTCATCGCTTGTACCAGGTCACTCCCGCTACATGGTCGCTCAGCGGGAGCAACATCCACTCAAACACCCGGGTGACGGCCTTACACCCAGCTTCCTCACAGCTGCCCTCGAGCGCTCAATCGCGCGCTCACCACACGCACGCACCGCCTGCTTCCTCGCTCCCTGTGTCCTCTGTCCTCTTTTCCTCTCTCTCTCTTTTCTCCTCTCTTTTTTGATCTCGATCTTTTTTTCCCCCCAAAACCGACTCGCGCTTCTTTTTAAATGACGAGGGCCACAGCAGCTGCACCATTAGCCATGGGACAATCACGAATGTGGGCAGTTCCTCACCTGTGCACTCGGTGAGAAACGGCCACACCCTACGGATCGCCCCACGGCTCGCTATGGCCCAACGTCCCCTCGCTAAGCCGCGAGCGCGTCGATTATTTATTTAAAAATGGCCTTTACTCAGTGAGCTGTGGACCCGCTATACCACACCCCCACCCCAGACTGCCCCCCAACCAGGGCCTGCACATTTCTGAACCGCGCAGGGCCCCCAAACTGCTAAGAACTGCCCTGCTCGGGAGTAACGCTGTTAGCAACTTATAGCTCAAGTAATCCTCGGGTTTAATGCTTACGTGAGACACGTTTATACGATTGCCCGAGTGACACTCCGGATTAACGCTAAGGATGAACAAGTGTACAAAAGTTCAACAAAATCGGTCCCGGCCACTAAGCCGAGTTGATTCATGCAGGCAGACAGACATGCCCATTACATGCAAATGCATCTAAAAATGGTTGGCAAGAAATTCCACAGCCACTATGGTCCTCCAACAGCTGAGAACACAGTAAATGAGAAATTAATTCAACGAACTAGGAATTCATTCAAAGACACAAACCAGCTTCAGAGTCAAAGACCTTTTTTCCAATTTTTAGGATCAGAGTTGAAAGTTAATATCCATCCATCCATATACCCTAACTACAGGGTCACGGGGGTCTGCTGGAGCCAATCCCTGCCAACACAGGGCGCAAGGCAAGAAACAAACCCCCGGGCAGGGCGCCAGCCCACCGCAGTCAAAGAGATATGCTTGTGGAAAAACGGAAAGACTCCATCATGCATTCACTTGCCTTCCGAAACTATGTAGTGTCATACAAAGAGAACGTAATTATGTTTAAAACTTGAATTTTAGGTAGGAAAGAGTGAACAAAAAAAGACCCCTTTTAGGAAAACACTGGGAACAAAAACGGATTGAATTCATTGGATACACAAGAATATATCAAGGCAACCCAAAAGATTTTGAGTCACTTTCTATACTTCAGTCAAATTTTACAAGATATTATTCAGTGGTCAATTTGAAATTTTCCATCTGCTACTGTGGCACTGTGGAATATCTGTTTCCTAGTAGATAGATAGATAGATAGATAGATAGATAGATAGATAGATAGATAGATAGATAGATATGAAAGGCACTATATAATAGATAGATAGATAGATAGATAGATATGAAAGGCACTATATAATAGATAGATAGATAGATAGATAGATAGATAGATAGATAGATAGATAGATAGATATGAAAGGCACTATATAATAGATAGATAGATAGATAGATAGATAGATAGATAGATAGATAGATAGATATGAAAGGCACTATATAATAGATAGATAGATAGATAGATAGATAGATAGATAGATAGATAGATAGATAGATAGATAGATAGATAGATAGATAGATAGATGATACTTTATTAATCCCAAGGGGAAATTCACATAATCCAAATTATGGTAGCTTGTTCTCAAAATGGTGTTGCCTGCATGGTGATGTGAGACTTAAACAACAAGGTGATACTGAATTTCTTGTGGCAGAGAAGAAATCAGCAATGAAAATCCAGAGTTAGAAATGTCCATTTCTTTGTAGTCTTAAATGATGTCATCTGTATAAAGGGTTTAGGGAATGATAGCAAGGTAGCTGTGAGTGCACGATTTAGACTGATAATGAAGGACATGCATGTTCTAGTTTGTCACTGTCACTGTCACTGTCACTAGACTGCTGAAGTTAACGGAGATTAAGCAGGAGAAGAGGAGGATAGCAGACACATCTACAGTGCCTTCACATATTAAACATTTTGTTATGTTGCATCCTAGTGCTAAAATCATTTCATTTTTACCTCATCAAGCAACACTTAATACCTGAGAATGACAAAGCAAAAGTAGAATTTGAATTTGCAAATTTATGAAAAACAAAAAACTAAAATGTCCCAGTGACACCAACATCCAAACCCTTTGCTTTGACACTTGAAATTTGCCTCAGTTGCATCCCATTCTATTGATAATAATTAATAATCTCGCTCCATCTTATATTTCAGAATGTCTGACACCTTATATTCCAAATCGTAACCTTAGATCATCAAATGAGTGTCTGCTTAGAATTCCAAGAGCTAAACTTTAAAGAAGTGGTGAGGCGGGCGGCCTTCTGCTGTTATGCACCTCAAATCTGGAAGAGCTTACTGATAGAAATTCGCTAGGCTAATACGGTGGAGCACTTTAAACAACTATTAAAAACAAATTAATAATAATAATAATTCATTACATTTATATAGCGCTTTTCTCAGTACTCAAAGCGCTATCCACACAGGGAGGAACCGGGAAGCGAACCCACACTTTAACATGGCTTACTCATAGCTTCATCTTAGTTTAATCCTGATGCTCTGCATATTCAATTAATTATCATTGCTATTCATGGTGGCTCCAAAATCCGTACTGACCCCTACTCTCTCTCCTGTTCTTTTTCTGGTTTTCTGAGGTGGCGATCTGCGCCCCCACCACCTGATCAAAGCACCGTGATGTCCCTGCATTGATGGATTAGAGGCCAGAAGTCCACATGACCGTCATCATCATCAAGTCCTTCCATGAGAACCTTGAATATAATGAATTATGTTAGGTAGAATACCCAGAGGGGACTGGGTGGTCTCGTGGCCTTGGAACCCCTGCAGATTTTATTTTTTTCTCCAGCCGTCTGGAGTTTTGTTTTGTTTTTTCTGTCCTCCCTGGCCATTGGACTTTACTTTTATTCTATGTTAATTAGTGTTCTCTTATTTTAATTCTTACTTTTTTACTTCTTACAAGTAAAGCACTTCGAGCTACATTATTTGTATGAAAATGTGCTATATAAATAAAAGTTGTTATTGTTGATCATCACTGAGATGTTTGTACACCTTCTTTGGAGTCCACTTGTGGTCAAGTCGATTGATTGGACTGATTAGGAAAGACGCACACCTCTCAATCGAAGGTATCACATTTAGCAAATTTCTTCAGAGCAGACACCAAATCATGAGGCCAAAGGAACTGCCTGCAGAGCTTAGAGTCAGGATTGTGTCAAGGCACACATCTGGGGTAGGCTACAAAAACATTTCTGCAGCATTGAAGGTTCCCAAGAGCACAGTGGCCTCCATAACTCTTAAAGGGAATAAGTTAGTCATTCAATCGTGACTGCCTGTCAATCCAACGATGATGCTCTCCATTCACTTGTTCATCTCTGTCACTCCCCTACCTATGTGTATGTTGGTGGGAGAGCAGGCCAATTTGGGAAAAGCAGACCCTGGGGCACGATGGGCAAGGAAATTGTCCCCCAAGTGCATTTGGTTGGTGATGTCTTGCTATTCTTGTCTCCACTTGTTGATGGACCCGTTGTTGTTCAGAGTGATGGACTCCTTCTATTATTGTTCCTCTCCAAAGTGCACAGTCCCCAACAAGTGTCTCAAGCTGCATGTGTAAAATGGAGCATGCCTTGAGAGAACACTTTGAGTAGCCCTTCCAGTGTTTCTTCGGTCCACCTTGAGGTTGGGATCCTTCACCTTATAGGACCATATTGGGAAGAAAAGACAAGCAAATTTGCACACTAGAAGTATTCCACATCTGCTGCCTCCAGAAGATCCTGGGTATCACTCGGGAGGACAGGGTACCACACATTTGAGTCGAATACATTTTGAAACAACCACGAGTATTTGTTGAGCTGGCCACGTGGCCAAACTAAGCAATTGAGGAAAGACCAAGAACCTGATGGTCACTCTGGTTGAGCTCCAGAGAACCTGTGTGCAGAAGGGAGAAACTTCAAGAAGGCCAACCATCACGGCAACACTCCACCAATCTGGTGTATATGGCAGATTGGTCATGGAGTTCACAAAAACTCTCAGACTACGAGAAACAAGATCCTCTGTTCTACTGAAACCAAGATTCAACTGTCTGACCTCAGTTCTAAGTGTCACTTTTGGAGGAAACTAGGCACTGCTCATCACCTACGCACTACCGTATCAATATTGAAGCATGGTGGTGGCAGCATCAGGGAATGTGAGACTAGCCGAGGTCAAAAGAAAGCTGAATGGAGCAAAGTACAGAGATATCCTTAATAAAACCTGGCCCAGAGCACTATGGACTGGAGACTGGGATGAAAGTTCACCTTCAACA
Organism: Polypterus senegalus; assembly: GCF_016835505.1. Classification (NCBI taxonomy): domain Eukaryota; kingdom Metazoa; phylum Chordata; class Cladistia; order Polypteriformes; family Polypteridae; genus Polypterus; species Polypterus senegalus. The sequence continues at coordinate 143,815,850 of NC_053163.1, read as the reverse complement.
AGACGATGACCCCAAGAAAAGCAAAATAAACCACAAGAGTGGCTTAGTGTTAACTCTATGAATGTCCATGATTAGCCCAGCCAGAGCCTGGACTTGATTGAAAATAACTATGCACCAAAAGTCTTCATCCGACCTGACAGAGCTTGAGAGAATCTGCAGAGGAGAGCAGCAAAAAATCCCCAAATCCAGGTGTGCAAAGTTGGGCACGTCGAACCAGCTGTAATCAGTGACAAAGGGGCTTCGATGGAGTACTAAGAGAAAGGTCAGTGTTATATTTCAGTTTTTTATTTTTCATAAATATTCAAAATTTAGGTGTGGGAATTATTATACACAGAACAATTTAATTTGTAGTATCAGACTTTGTATCTGATTCTGAAGGGAGATATGTGGTCGCCATGGGTAATCCAATGTAGGAAGTACTTCAGGATATAGAAGCTTTTATCTGTGGCACCTCTGTACAATAACCGCCTTTATCCACCCTCTCAAACGTACGCAGTTTTCAATGTTTGGAAAACACCCGAGACTAAATCACTTCAAGATTTGTACATAGACAATGTCTTTGCATTCTACGAACAATTACGCTCCAAATTTAACTTTCCATCAACACATTTCTTTCACTTCCTTCAAATTAGAAACTTTGCTAAGGAAATTCTTCCCAATTTTCCTCACCTTCCACCTACTTCTATTCTGGAAGAAATATCGGTCAGTCTTTAGGAGTCCAGCAGCATTTCTGTAATATATAAAAACATTTTACAGTCCCTTCCTTATAAAGACTTCAGAGGACAGTGGGAAAAGGATCTCTCACTCGACATCTCAGAAAAGGAGTGGAAGGTAGCAATGCACAGAATCCACTCGAGCTCCATATGCGCAAGGCATACAATTATTCAACTTAAAAACTTTTATTGAGTACGTCTGTCTCGCTTTAAATTGTTTCCAGGGCCAAAAAACAACCTGCAAACGTTGCAATCGAGTTCCAGCCTCATTGGGTCACATGTTCTGGGTGTGCACCAAATTAACATCATGCCGGACCAAAATCTTTAAATGCTCCTCAGACAGCCTTGGTGTCACAATCCCCCCTAATCCACGAACAGCTGTGTTTGGTGGGCTTACAGAGGGGCTTAAAGTGGAGGAGGACACACAAACTGTAATTGCCTTCACTTCACTAATGGCACGTAGACTAATTTTGCTCAACTGGAAGAATCCTAACCCACCTCTTTTCAGTCAGTGGGTAACTGATGTTGTATATTATTTAAAACTGGAAAAAAATCAAATTTTTTTTAAAACCTGGCAGGACCTAATCAATAAGATTTTAGAATAAGCATTTAAATTGAGGAATTAAATTTCTCCCCTTTTTTTGCCCGCTTTTATAAAATTTTTATTCTGGCTGTTGGCCTTGCCCTCTTTCTCATGGGTGAGGGTTGATTTGAACTTAGTTTTCTCAAGTTTGACTGGCTTGTATGGAATGTTACTTGGTTTTAATAAATTCAATAAAATGTAAAAAAAAAAAAATCAAAAATAACTAAAATCCTGTTTTCGCTTTCTCTTTTTGCAGTGATGAGTATTGCTTGATGAGGGAAAAAACTGAATTGAAACGATGTAGCCAATGGTGTTCAGTGTGCCACTGTGATCTGTGAGGGTTATATCATACACATTATTTTATTAAAAATAGACATTTGCTGAAGCCACACAAACCAGCTGATAGGGTGAATTTGACAGGGAGATAGGATGAGTTAAGTGTTATACACAGTGCTCATGTGCCCTGTTTGATGATATCTCCCTATTATAAAAATACATCTTGGAAGGAGACGAGACGTGATTTTCTCGGAGTGACACTCATATGTCCCGCAAGATGAGTCCATGCCTGGGGCTGGAAATAAAAGACAAAGAGTAGATGACAAAGTCGAATGTCGTAAAGAACTAAAAAATGTTGGCGATATACACATGCAGAGCATGTTAGAGATACTGGAAGTACGCAAATCCAAAGTCTCAATAAAAGGATAGTAAAAATCGGATTAGTGTAAACAAATGGAAATTACTACTCGGTGAAATAATGGAACAGCGAAAAGAGATTGAATATACAGTTCGGATTTAAACTTTAAGTCAGAGACTTATAGATCGTCAAATTCGTGTTGCCATCAGGGAAAAAAAGGTCGTTTTTTTTCCCAGTGAAGAGGCCTTTCCGTGAGAATTAAAAGATTCCAAAAACATTGGCGCGGTATACATGTAGAGCAGGTCAGAGATAATGGAAGTACGAAAATTCGAAAGTCTCAAAAAAAAAAAAGCATAGTAAAGATTGCATTAGTGCAAACAAACGGAAATTATTACTCGGTGAAATAACGGAACAGAGAAAAGAGATCGAATATATTGTTCGGATTTAAACTTTAAGTCGGAGCCTTTCCGCGAGAATTAAAAGATTCCAAAAACGTTGGCACAGTATGAAGTCCTGTGAGACGGAGACTTTTAACATGAGATTCTTTCAAGTCACGCCCTACTTACAACCATTTCAAACAAGGCCACAGTCATCTAACCTCAGTCATGTGAATGTTTTTGGCAGACGCACATCCTTTACTCTCAGCTCTTATAAATTATATCAGGACAATCATTTTATACATTCAAGATGACACGTCAACGACAAAGCGAAGAAGAAAGATCATGGACAAACATTCGAGAAAGTCATTTTATTTATTAGAGAGAAAGAAACAATATTCACTCACAGGCAGATATACGTTGCGTTGTCACGATGTAACTCCAAACACGGTATTAAAATTCAATGCGATCTTGAAGAAAAGTTAATTCCAAATATTGCTTTTACTAAAGTTGTAAAGTAAAAGTGAAAATAATGCATATGTAACAGTTCCCATGAAAATAACAATCGCTTTAAAATGTATATCCGGTAAACCAAACCCGGGGGTGGGAGAAAAAAGCGAGCAGGCGGGCAGTAGTAGCCTAGTCGATATATATAAAGGAGAGTTGGGATCCGAGAGACTGTGTTTGTGTGTTTGTGGAGGAATTGAGAGTTAAGGCGGGTGGGGGAATCACGTGATCATCTCCCCTTCCATTCACGTCATTTCATTTACTTCTTTTCGCTCTGAGGTGAGCTCCGCGGCTGACTCGGACTTGCCGTTCTTTTTCCTTAGTGTTTAGTCCTTTCTCCTTTACAAATTTACTGTTTAGTACACGCGGTACTTACACAGTCACTCATAAAAGGGGAGGAGACTCCATGCAAGAAATGGGTATTGAAACTACCTTGCAATCAACGAGGCCATTAAACGGATCTCAAGAGAGGTCTTCTAGGTTGGAAAAAAACCGCTTGGCTGCCAAAACCAGGCAATTAAACGAATCTCAACAAGAAACGACTTCTACGTTAGAAAAAAAAACGATTCGCTGCCAAAATCAGGCGATTAAACGAATCTAAAGAAGACAGGATTTCTAGATTTGGAAAAGGACGATTGGCTGCCAAAACCAGGCAGTTAAAAGAATCTGAAAAAGACAGGACGTCTAGACTGGAAAAGCCACGGTCCGCTGCCAAAACTAGCCGGTTAAACACGCAGCGGATCGGTCTGCTAGTATATATATATATATATATATATATATATATATATATATATATATATATATATATATATATATATATATATATATATATATGAATGAGGGACATTCAAAAGTTTCCACACTTCTTTTAACTATATTTATTAAGAATTTAAAAAAAAAATGACATCACTTTTCTACATAGTAAAAGGCTGCAACTCTACATCCGTCACACTAGTACGGCCATTTTTGAACATTTCAATCCACTCATAGACGACTCTACAAGAGAGAACTCGTACTGAACACACATGCAGAGATGAATTTGAGCTCCCACCACACCTTCCGCCCACAAAAAGCGTACGACAGAACGCTGTTCCTCTTTGGTGCAGTTTATAAGTTTTGTAGCCATCTTCACCACAGGGTGACGACTCGTATACTAAACAGCAAGGGCAGCCGGCTTGCCAGACAGAACTAGTCACATGACACTCTCAGAATGACCAATTACTACTTTTCCCACCTTCACCGTTTCCAACGAAAATATAAAAGGGCAGAAAGTTTTTGAATGTCCCTCGTATATGTCGCCAGGGCCACTGTCCACATAAGCTGCGAATGATTACAGCAGGTGAAAAAAGTGCTATGTTGGTCTGAGAAGAGCACAGCTCAGGTGGCAGTTGCTCATATCTAGCAAGGTTTATAAAAAGCGCGAGTATATAAAATGGAGAAAAACCATCCAGAAGCTAGAAGCCATCTAAATGCCGACTTCCACTCTGTCCAGCCAATTGAACGTGCATTCATCTGGATTGCCACTGAAGAACTGGATGATGATAATATTGCTCCAAAGGCTTCTGGGATATGTATGTATAGTTTTATTATACTATATTGCAAATTTGGAGTGAAAGCTACATTTTAAAGCAAGTTAAATATATCTTTTTGTACCATATTTCTCTTGTCTGATTATATCCGCCATGGTTACATACATCCAGGTTCACGTATGTCCTGCATTCAATAAAGAACACAATCCCAGGGAGAAAGCGCCCCCTGCTGGAGACAAATGATTTTAGCACAAGACTGCAAAATAGCAAAACATGTAAAAAGTGAAGGAGCCTGAATACATTTTGAAGGCACTGTAGATGTTGTTTGAGCATTCACATTAATTGCAATAAAAAGCTTTCTAGACAACTGTCATATTTTTCTAAAAACAAATTCTGCAGTAACTAAAAGGCAGATCACTTAATGGCAGATAATGAGATACAATAAGGAAAGAAATGAGAAAACTAATACCAGAGCAGAAAAAAACACTGAACTTGTTGGACAAAAAAATGGAACAGAACAGAAAAACAGAAACTGGGATACAAAAATTATGGAATTTCACAGCAAATAAATATAAAGAGGGAGAAAATGATTTAAAGAAAGTGAACAAAAGACAAGATTAAGGACAACATTTTCAAGAGAAATAAGGAAAGCTACAGTATGCAATTTCTGAGACCGAGAAAGGATGGAATTAATGTGTACATAATGAGTACAGTTCACAAGACACGTCAGGATAAAAATGGAATTCCAGCAAAAGAAACATGTTTGCCTAATTGCAGCCCAAGAAGAGTCACGTGCATTTCAATTGTAAAAGGATATGCAAAGAAAATGGAATTTACAGGAAATATAAGGAAGTCTTAGAAAACTTGGAAAAACAACAATGTTGGAATTCTGGAAGTGAAACTAATATTCTAACAGATAAGGGAATACAATCACGAGATATACGATACGAGTGATACTAATAAAGGGTTTATAACTAGTATAAATTTCAAAAAAGATACAGGGTGGTAAAACAAGTGACATTCTAAAAGGGAAATGATGGGCTTTAAAAAATGGAAGATTTTCCAGCCATTAAGGGTTCTTCATTTACCTGGTGAAGCGCACACTGCAGATGTCGCACTCGTATGGCTTCTCGCCCGTATGTGTGCGAATGTGTCGAGGCAGCTTTCCTGCTCCCTGGATAACCTTGGAACAGATGGGACACTTCTGGAATGCTTTGGAGCGCATCTTCTTGACACCCAGGCTCCCTGTTGTGTCGCCACCATGTGGCGTCCAGGCTGGCAGACCCTCGCCCACTAAATCATCATGCCGCCCGCTGTTAAAGTAATTCAGGTAAAATTCCACATCGTGCTCCTCGCCGTCCACCTCCTCGCCTGCAGCCTCCAGCTCTTTCTGCCGTTCAAAAGAATCCATCATCTGCTGGAGCAGTGCACTTGCAGACAGATTGCCCCTCTCCCCTGCTACGCCATAATGTCCATTCTGTGAGGAGGAGGAGGAAGCAAGAGGAGCCTCGCCTCTGGGTTCACCCTCTGCTCCTTGCACCCAGGAAAATGGGTACCTCCTGAGCTTTACCTCTTCCTCATCCTCCTCCTCCTCATTGTCCTCCTCATCTCCATCCCCCACTGGGTAATGAGAGGGTGGCTGAGCGAGTGCCAGTGCCAGAGAGGAGTAGTATTCTTGAGTAGCAGTCCCATTCGTCTCATATGGCAGCCCCTCTCCTCCATTGCGCTGGCTCAAGTGCTGGTGCGGCTGGAGATCCCTGAGGTCAGGGGTACTGCAGCTACTACTAAAGTGCGAGCTGTGGCTCTGGAAGAACTCCAGGAACTCCTGGGCTCTGAGCTGGTTCCCCTGGTCAACTAGGTCAGCCAGCTCTTTGCGTCCCTGTTGGTCCTCTTGCTTGGAGACCATCCTCTCCTGTCAAACAGAAGTGATGAAAAATGATTTCAAATGACCTAAAGGCACTTGGGCAGAAACTCTACATCATATACAGTTGTAGTCAGAAGTGTCCATACACTAAGGGCTCGTTTATACTTCACGCTCAGAACGCGTACGCGCACACATCATGGCTGCCACACGTTCCCAGTGTTCATTTGATGCGTCCCAGAGCCGGCCTTAGGGCGATCGCTTCGGACCCACAGCTGGAGGGGGCCCACTGCGCCCAAGGTTTTTTTTTTTTTTCCTGTGATGCGACGCTGCTGCGGAGGGCCCAATGGAGCAACAGACTCCTTCACTCCAACCTCTATTACTAATTTTTTTATATATATGTAATTCACGGGCAACATATTCCATCACCTAATTACTCCACGTGGACATCTCCACTCGGCACTCCAGTCTTCATTACGCTTCACTCAGGCCCGCGTGCCTGTTGCCGCCTCCACGGCTCATCTGTGCCCCTGTCCTCAGTAGGCGGCCACTTACGCTTCAGTCCGGCATTGAATTCAATTGAGCAAGAGATAGTCGAATCTCTTGATTATTCTGAACTTATTCATGAGTTTGCCAGTGCCAAGGTTCGAAAAGTGTCTTTTGTGTGAAACAGATTTCAATATCTGCTGGTAAGTTATTTTATACAGAAATCTGAATATCTCGAAAGTAGGAAAACAAGCTTTAAAACCGAATAAAAATGTAAAAACAAAATAATGTGGATCTCATCTTCATAAAATAAAAAAAAATATAAAAAACAAAAAAAAAAACTGCTTGGCCTAGCTATTTATCTCCACGTGCTGCCTGGTGGAAACAGCAAAAGCGGGCTAAAATGTAGCTTTATCTGTTAATGTATCGTCACTAAAGACATTTATGTGGGCTCACTCCGACCTCCATCACTCATACCCTTCACTCAGGGCCTTGTACGACAGTCTGAGCAGACAGCCTGCAAATTTGGCTCCTGTCAGTGTGTAACGGAAATCGTCAAAAAGTGATGGTTTTAGATGCTGGGAAAACGCATTTCTGCAACTCAGAATGCAGGAAATCGCTTTGGTGGCCGGAGCTCTGCCCCGGATCCCCTAGCTGCAGGGGTCAGGCCTCTTACGGGCCCTTGGTATCAGTTTGCTTCGGGCCCAAAATTGTCTAGGGCCGGCTCTGTGCGTCCTCTGAGCAGGTCCTCCGAAATTAACTCAACGCGTGCGCAAGTTGCAGTACCAGCAAAAAGTCGGGGGGCGCAGTGTGAGAAAAGTCGGAATGTGACGTCAGAGTCTGTTTACTATCTGCATGTGACAGAAAGCCGCTTTGAGGATCCTACGAGACCGATGTGCGCGCTTCGATGTTTGGTGAATGGTTGGATGTGGTGAAGCAAAATGCCGACATACAAATGCATTTGTGGTGCTTTTATATTCAAGCGTCACATTTTCCTGATCGTAATGACACGATACATTTTAAAAGTCTCACGTACCGTCTTTTGTGCCGTCTTTTTTTTATTTGCACCTTCACAACAGTAATAAAATGTATAGCTATGTATTTGAGCCACAGAGAAAAAAAATAAGGACACAGTGAAAAGGTGAATTTTGTGATTAAAGTTCAGCTTAAATATCAAAAAGTCCGCTTTAATCTTGTAGTTTACTTTATCATTTAAGTAGGCCGTCATAAACGTCATCTTAAAACCGACCCAGTTGTTAATCGCTACGCGCTTCTGGGACTTCCTCCTGACCTGACAGCAGCGGCAATCAGCAATAGATCACGACACAAAACACATTAAATGTGTGATATTCCAGCTCTCTGCACATTTAGATTTATACTTGATATCACTTTCATGATGAAATGCATTTAAGTATGTATGTTACATTTTACAGATAAATCGTTAAGGTAAGTACTGCCCTCACTGTAATGCCAGTAACCATGTCAGGTGCTGGCATTACAGTGATTGGCTGGCCGGAACACGTCATCGGGTGCTATATATGCAGGCACTGCCATATAATGTTTTAGAGCGTCAGCTCACCTGCAGGCACTGGCATATAATGTTTTAGAGCGTCAGCTTACCTGTAGGCACTGCCATATAATGTTTTAGAGCGTCAGCTTACCTGCAGGCACTGCCATATAATGTTTTAGAGCGTCAACTCACCTGCAGGCACTGGCATATAATGTTTTAGAGCGTCATTTTTCCTGTAAAATTTATTTTTTTGGGGGGTTTTGGGTGTGTTTTTGTCAGTCTGTAAAAGTGGCGTACAACTCAGACAAACTGGTTCCCAGCAGCAACTTGGGAGTCCAAGATGCATCCAGACATCGTCCCCATGCTTTTCCCGGTCCATCTGGGTGGTGTTTCTGTCACTTTCTGACCTTTACCAATGGACCAGGCACCCTCCCCTCTTCAGAGCAGGGGGTGCCTGGTTGTCTCCCATTGACTTACATTATACTCAGGTGCTCGATAGAGAACACCCGAACACTTTGGTGCACGCTCATCACTAGTAGCTTGCACAGCAGTAGGGTCCGCTGGAGCGTCCCGTCGCGTCGCGTGAAGTATAAACTAGCCTTGGAGTCAATTCTTTCAAACTCCCTCCCACCTCCCACAAGTTTTATACTAACAAGCTATAAATTGGGCATAATGTTTAAGACATCTGCTTTGTGCAGGGCAAAAGGATTTTTTTCCACCAATGTTCACAGACAGATTATTTCACTTTTTTTGACAATATTACAATTCCAGTGTGTCACAATTTTTGTTGACTGTGCCTTTAAACAGCTTGGAAAATTCTAGAAAATGATGTCAAGCCTTTAGGCAATTAGACAATTAGCTTCTGATAGTGGATTACCCTAAGTAGAGTCAACACGTGAATGGATATTAAGGCCTACCATCAAACTCACTGCCTCTTTGGGAAAAAATCAAAAGAAATCGGCCAAGATCTCAGAAAAAAAATTGGGGACCTCCACAAATCTGATTCATCCTAGGGAACAATTTCCAAATACCTCCATGTTTATCTGCACGAACAAGAATATGCAAGTATGAACACCATGGGACCACACAGCCATCATTTCTCTCAGAAAAGAGACGCATTCTGTCTCCTAGAGAAGAACATACTTCTGCACACAAATTCCAACTCAATTTACCAGGACAACAGCAAAGGACCTTATGAAGATGCTGCAGGAAACCGGTAGACAAATATCTCTACAGTAAAACGAGTCCGACATCAACATAACCTGAAAGGCTGCTCAGCAAGGAGGAAGCCCCTGCTCCAAAGTCGCCATAAACAAGCCAGACTTCAGTTTGCAATGATACATGAGGACAAAGATCTTACCTTCTGAAAAAATGTCCTCTGGTCTGATGAATCCAAGATTAAACTGTTGGACCATAATGACCATCATTATGTTTGGAGGAGAAATTGTGAGGCTTGCAAGCTAAAGAACATCATCCCAACTGCCAATCATGTTGTGGAGGCTGCAGGAGGGACTGCATCACTTCACAAAACAGATGGCATCATGAAGAAGGAAAAAGATGGAGAAATACTACAGCAACATCTCAAGAGCTCAGCAAGGAAATTAGAGCTCAGGTGCAGATGGGTCTTCTAAATGGACAAGGACCCCAAGCAGACCTCCACAGTTGTGGCAAAATGGCTTAAGGACAACAAGGTCAAGGTATTGCAGTGGCCACCACAAAGCCCTGACCTCAGTCTGATTGAACTCAAAAAGAGTGTGCAAGAAAGGAGGCCTAGGAACCTGTCCCAGTTACACCAGTTCTATCTGGAGGAATGGGCCAAAATTCCAGCAACTTATTGTAAGAAGCTTGTGGAAAGCGACTCAAAACATCTGGCTCAAGTTCAACAATTTGAAGGCATAAATATGAACATTAACAAAGTGTATGGACACTTGTGACCCACTGGAATTGTGATATAGTCAAAAAAAGTGAAATCATCTGTCTGTGAACATTGTCCTGTACAAAGTAGATGTCTTAAACGACATGCCAAATTTATAGTATGCCATCAAGACTCCACAAAGGTGTAGTGCCAACATCTCAAAGACATTTTAGACATTGACTCAATGCCTTCAGCAATGAAAGAAGGCAAAGTAAACTCAGTGCCAGTATTTCATGGCATCTCCTTGATCTCAGAGTCAGCCTATTCAGTCTCACTGGTGATTTAGTAATCGCAGTGGGCGCTCAGTGACCTGCGGGCCTTCACTCAAAAGTGGAGTAATGACCACTGTGCCACCAAGCAAACTGAGCTCCTGCACTTAATGATAGTTCAAAACCTTAGTGCCCAGTACGCAGTGGCAGCTCTCTAAACCCTATTGCCAGAGTTGAGGGAAGGTTTAGTGACTCTGCAGCTTTATACCACAAAACATAATTGTTAAAATGACAGGCTGCTGCAGAAACTGCACTAGAGTTTGAAGTTCTGGAACGTGTTATTAGACACACATTCCTCAGTAGGTTACAACCCTGCCCCACCTATGCATGCTTATACCAACACTCCCCCCCCAGCAGTTAACACGATGGGCCTTCCGTCACCTCCTTAACTTGAGAGGACATCACACTGTTCACCTTATCCTACTCATACCAGCCTCATGAAGCAATCTGACAAGTACCTGTTGCTTGAGGACGTCCGATTCCAACAGGTGGCTGCACACATCTCCGACAGCCTGGATCTCCAGCAGTCGAGCGGCACTCAAGATGTCCCGAATGCTACAGGTGCTCACGGTGAGAGTGGCCGTGTAGGCAAACTCCAGGAGGGCAGCAAGCGCCTCTGCTGAAATAAAATCGATGTGATAGACGCTCTGACGATCAGCTACTGCACCCGAGGTAAAGAGCTTGTGGAAGTAGGGGCTACAGGCTGCCAGGACCGAGCGGTGAGCCGGGAACTCCTGGCCCTGGACGATAATGAGCACGTCACACAAAACTCCTCCTTGGCGCTGCTCATTCAGACCTCCCAGTACCTCACTGCTGTGGTCAGGGAAGGGGACCCCAATGGGCCCATCTGACGCCGAGACCCCCCCACTGCCTCCTGAAGACATCTTCCACCAGCCTGCCGGTGTACAGCCCTTCACAGACGCTGCCACCTCCGTCCCGTTGTGCGCCAGCCTGTACTTGTGCCGACCTGCAAGACAGAATTGAGATCTGGCATGAGACATGCTGAAGGCTTCAGGAGCTGGAAGTAAGACAGTAGGCACAGGCCTTCATCAGTGAGGAAGCAGGAAGTACCGTGGGCCTTCACGAACTGGAGATCAAGTCAGAGAATTTGATGCCTCTGGCCGTCCTTTCAACTGGGTTCAGAACATTCAGAAGACAGTCAAACTAATACCCCCTCAAATGCCCCCCACCCCCCGTCCCAAGACACACGCAGCAGCACCCTGGGGAGTGTCTGGGATTAGCTCAGCTGCCTAGGTGTTGCTTCATGAGAGCTGGCAGGAATCGGCTCCTTATAACAAGCACTGGCGAGGTGACTTCTGCCTACAAGCAACACCCTCCCCCAACCCCCTCTCCACCCAAACGGGCACCTCAGTCCAGGATTTGATCGCTTGCAAAGCAGTTTGCTGTTGTCTTCTCCTCCTCCCTCAAACTGTGAACTGTGTAAGCTGCCATCAGGAAGTGGGATCTCTGACTGCACAGCAGCTTGGGAGATGTAGTTTGTGCCAGAGCAGCTATCATTCAGGAGCATAGCCCTTGCCCCCTGAGCGCCACCCATTTTCAACCTTCAGGGAACTGGTCTGAGCTTCAGCTGTCACTCACTCTGCCTCTCCGGGCCTTATAGGCTTCTTCTCTTTTGGTTCCTGTTTTTCCTGCATCCCAGGCCCTCTGGGATTTGTAGTCCTCCTGCTCAGTTCCACCTGCTCCTGAGGCCCATGACAGGACTACGAGTCCCAGGCTATCTGTCTACCTCCACACTCCCCCCTTTCCCTGCAACACACCCAGCCATGTCAGGGACAGAACTGCACTTGAAGATATGGCAAATAAGAGGCCAGGTACACAAAGTGTAGGCAATGCTGGCGAGGGAAGGGGATGAGGGCTCTCAAACTATTCCTGTTAAGATGTGCCAGGGAAACGGCCTTGCCAGTCTTGGAGAGAGAAAGAAAATGAGAGAGAGAGAGCGAGAGAGAGAGAGAGGGGTTTTGGGGAACGAAGGGTGGGCGCTGCAGGCCTAGTTTCTACAGAGCACCCCACACACGAAGGGATCGAGGGCACGGAAAAAGATGGGCACCATGACTACCCAGTAATATTATCCTCTCGGGGCAGCATAAGCCATCCATTCCACCACACTGGACTCGTTTGTTACGCTTTGCCAACCGCCCACCATTACCACTCCCCCCCCACTCCCCACCCTCACCCTCAACCTCACCACCACCACCACCACCCCGAGCTTCTCATTCTAACTACACAATTCCACTATCCATAAAGTTCACAAAAACAGAAATTAAAAAGCAGAGTGGGAAAAACTTCCCTTACAGTAAAAATATAAAACAGGCAGACACATTAAACCTCAGGCATCAGCTGAGCACCCCCCCTCCTTTCCTCCCTCCTTCCTTCACTCCCTCCCTCTCCCTCTTGCTTGCCCCCCCCTCTCTCTCTCTCTCTCTCTCTCTGTTTCTTTTGTGAAGCAGCTGTTCTCCTTAAAGAGACAGTGGCGAGCTTAGCCCCTAGTACGGGAGCGGGAAAGAGTATGGGGTATGGCCCAGGCAGTGCTCACCTGTGGTTTGCCGATCCGCTGTCGCGGTGGCGGACTCCTGCTCTCACTGTCTCGCTGGCCCTGGCGGTTACAGCCTGCTCTCCAAGGCCCCGTATGCAGTCAAGCAGCAGCAGGAGCTGCGGCTAGCCAGCAGATCAGCTCTCTTCCTGGATTCTGGAGGGCAAAGGGGACCCTCCCTTTCTATTTTTTTTTTCTTAAAGAGACAGTCCCTTTTTATTTATTTACAACCCCCCCCCTTCCCTTTTCATTTTTCATCTTCCCTTTTTTTTTTTTTGTTTGGAAATTCACTACTTAAGGTCTCCTGTGGAACTGAAAAGCAGAAAATGGGAAACCACATCTCCCTCGGGCTAAGATGTCCCCATTTAGGAAAAGGCAGCTTCTGTCTTGCGTTGCTTTTATTTTTTTTTTTTTTGGTCGCTGTCTCTTGCTCATCCCCTCGCTCTCTCTCCAATTTTTTTTTTTTTTGGCTTTAGCTGTTTAGAGTTGCACCACCCAGCCCACAGCCTGAGGTGATGTTCCACCAAAAAACCTTTAAAAAAGAGGCTCCTGCCGAACCCAGCTATCTAATCGTGCCATCGTTTTATTAAGAAACACATCACAGCTCTCCAGTCGGCTCTCTCCATACTTCAAAGTTCAACTTCAATTCTCCCCTAAATTTTTGTTTTTTTTCCCTGTAATGAACTGAAAGTAAACAAATGGCACCTTGGACAACACAACATGGCCCAGGGACTCAGTGATAGCCTGACTACTTCTTCTTCTTTGTTCAGCTGATCACCAGAGCGGATCATCATCTTCCATTTCTTTCTGTCCTCGTCATCTTGTTCTGTCACACCCATCACCTGCATGTCCTCTCTCACCACATCCATAAATCTTCTCTTTGGCCTTCCTCTTTTCGTCTTTCCTGGCAGCTCCATCCTTACCATCCTTCTCACAATATACTCAGCATCTCTCCTCTGCACATGTCCAAATCAACACAATCTCACCTCTCTAACTTTGTCTCCCAACTGCCCAACTTGAGCTGACCCTCTGATGTCCTCATTTCTAATCCTGTCCATCCTCGTCACACTCAATGCAAATCTTAGCATCTTTAACTAAAAATAAACAATTTCTCTTTAAAATATCAGAAAGAGTTTGACTTCAGGGGAACTAGAATATGTGAAAGGAGGCCATCATAGCAAGCAGATCCATGCTTGGCCTGATCTTCCACTCAGGCCTACAGTATTAAGAGCTCACAAAGGCAATGTCGGCCAATCTAACGCATTTCTCAAATCACCGTCTCTGTACTGGTAACAGGATTTCATATTCATTCATATTTCTTGGGAAAACATTTTGCAGTGAGCTGAATGTTTTAATGGATTTTTACATATAAGTGTAGCTTGTCAAACATGTGTACCAGAAGGTCTCCTTCCTTGCTCACCTAAGTTATGTGGTACCACCCCGGGACACACAGGGGCGCTGTCACTAACAGTCTTGACTTATTTTTCCCTCACAGCTTCGAGAAGCTGACCCTTGGGTCCACCATAAAGAGATGAGAGTGTCCTTTAAAGAGATCTGTTTCAAGGGGATTGTGCCAGCCAGAGAGTGCCATCAGGTTCATGTTTTATTTCATGCCTTCTTTTTTTTATTGGAATTACATTTTTTTTGTGTGTTGTTGGCACCCCAAGCATTGGTCTTTTTCCCTGCCCCATCAATTGTTCCATTACAAAGCAAAGCATCTCTGTCATCATCAATTGATCCACAGTCTGTCTTCTTCTTCTTCTCTTGGCTGCTTCCATTAGGGGTCACCACAGCGGATCATTTTCTTCCATATCTTCCTGTCCTCGTCATCTTGTTCTGTCATCCCCATCACCTGCATGTCCTCTCTCACCACATCCATAAACCTTCTCTTAGGCCTTCCTCTTGTCCTCTTGCCTGGCAGCTCTATCCTTAACATCCTTCTCCCAATATACCCAGTATCTCCCCTCTGCACATGTCCAAACCAATGCAATCTCGCCTCTCTGACTTTGTCTCCCAACTGTCCCACCTGAGCTGACCCTCTGATGTCCTCATTTCTAATCCTGTCCATCCTCGTCACACCCAACACAAATCTTAGCATCTTTAACTCTGCCACCTCCAGCTCTGTCTCCTGCTTTCTGGTCAGTGCCACCGTCTCCAGCCCATGTAACATAGCTGGTCTCACTACCGTCCTGTAGACCTTCCCTTTCACTCTTGCTGATACCCGTCTGTCACAAATCACTCCTGACATTTTTCTCCACCCATTCCATCCTGCCTGCACTCTCTTCTTCATCTCTCTTCCACACTCCCCATTTCTCTGTACTGTTCCCAAGCATTTAAACTCCTCCACCTTCACCAACTCTACTCCTTGTGTCCTCACCATTCCACTGACCTCCCTCTCATTCACACACATGTATTCTGTCTTGGTGGTCCTACTGACCTTCATTCCTCTCCTCTCTAGAGCAGATCTCCACCTTTCCAGGGTCTCCTCAACCTACTATCGCTACAGATCACAATGTCATCAGCAAACATCATAGTCCACGGGGACTCCTGTCTAATCTTGTCTGTCAACCTGTCCATCACCATTGCAAATAAGAAAGGGTTCAGAGCCGATCCCTGATGTAATCCCATGTCCACGTTGAATGGATCCGTCACTCCTACCGCAGACCTCACCACGGTCACACTTCCCTCGTACATATCCTGCATGACTCTCACATACATACATGTGTACTCAAAGATAATTGTAATGAGATATTCAACTGGCCGGACATAAAGGATTGCTCTACCCAAAAAACGTTTTCTTTATACTGTACTAGCTGTCTCCCGCGTCTCCGCCAACACAGTAGTGAAACAGGACAACGTTTAAAAATCAATAAACAAGCAGGTATCACTAACTAAGTGGAGGTAAGGTCCATTCCAAAACGTGCCGACAGGTAGAGTGACTTGAACAGAGGCTGGCATGTGAGTGAGGTGGGGCCTGATTGGCTCCCAATTCCTGACATCACGCTTCCCCCTCCCCTCGGCCTGCAGCCTCTGTCTCTCGGATTAGCGCAAATATATCACTCCTGCAAGCGAACTCTGATACACAGCGAAGTGAGAGAAGTCGCAGAATCAACCGGAATGTTCAAGCAAATTATAGAAAAAAACTCCAATCTAAATCCATTAGATAGTTCTCTAGTGAAAGCGGACAGACAGACAGACAGACGTTCAATTTATTTAGAGCGTGATTTACCCCATGTGTTTTGTAGTGATGACCATCAAAAAAAAAAATGTAACCGAGCAGTTTTGTAGTGTTGACTACATGTTTTCATGGAGAACGGAGATAAAAAGTTTATGATAGAATGGCAGTGAGCTTCATCTGCCACGCCATCCTGCCCTGGATAAGTGGGTTTGAAAGATGGATGGACAGAATGGTCTATGATGACCGACACTGGACCGGAGCAAACAGTGCCAAACCCTCACATTACTTGGGTGCCATGATCCGCATGTCAGTTATCCAATCAAAATGCATAAATTATGTTGGTAAGATATTGTTAAATAACTGCTTCTGGAAAAATCAGCGATGGGCATAAACAAAAAATACTAATCACATGGGATTGAGTTTTTAAAGTTGTCAAGCAAGTGAGTTTAGAGAGTGTTTATTGGGTTACACACAGAAGAAACATGGGGGGAAGCTTAAGGGTGCGAAACAGGAAGGAACCACTTGTTTGTATTCGCCTTCAGAATGGAAGAACAGCGGCAGGAAGTGACAGTGATGTCATCTTCATTCTTGGCTCCATGTCTTTTACCACTCATACTATATAATCACGGAAAAGACCAGAAACTGACGCTCAAAGTGAACTGAGCTAGCAAAGGGGTCAGCCACTCCTGAAGCAGAACTTGCTTTGATTTGGCACTGTTACACGTTCCACTTTTTACTTTGGACATTAAACAGAATGTCCTGCAGCACCACAAAATCTTATCATCTGTCAGTGAAGACCTGCCTCTCGTTCTGATTCATTGGTCAAAACACTTCAGAAGAGGCCATCCACCTGAAGCTAAGTGTGTTCAGGCCACAACCAGCACTTGGATAGGAGACCATCTAGGAGAAGTTTGGGTTTCTGCTGGAAGATGTGCTGGTGAGGCCTGCAGGGGGCACTAAACCTGTGGTCTGAATGTGGATCCCAATGCCCCAGTGCAGTGACGGGGGGACTATGCTGTAAAAATAGAGACGTCTTTCAGAGGAGACATAAAACTGAGGTCCTGACTCTCTGTGGTCTATAAAGATTCCTGGGATTCAGAGGTGGCCTTAGGGGTGTGTGGGGCTGAGGGTTAGGGTTAGGGCTGACTATCCCCACGCAGGGCCGGTATGTGTGGACTGTAGAAACTTCCGCGTGATTTTAATAAAAATAATGTTAACATACACCGGATTTTCTCATAACAGTATTCAGCTAAATTTATGCAAGATAACATACGGACTTTTTCAAAATATAATGATATAATCTATTACAAAAGTGCAATTCCTTATTGCTGACAATACCACGACAGTGTAAAATGTGATGCGGTGTCAAGCGGAAATTAGCAGAAACGTAGAAAACGTACTCAAATCGCAAGTATACTCTGAGTCTCGATATGCAGGATGTCATAGTGATAACTCACGCTGATGTCATGTCAGACGGGTATCATGTTTTTCTGCATTAATATTCGGACTATGGAATGTTTTCAAAGATGTACATGTACGGAATTTGACATTGAAGGGGGATTTTAGAAGCTTCTCATATATGTACATATATATTGTAAATATACTGGAGAATATAACTTGACAAATCCGCTCGACCAAGACACATGAACCTCAAAAGCGGGGCCCCTTAGGCTCGGGTGCAAGGACGGTCACCCCTTTTGCCACCCCCAAATGCCGCTCTTTCTGGGCATTCTTTGTAAAGAGTAGGGTGTATTGTGATGTTCTGGTAAAATTGCCCACCACGGCCTAGTCATTTTGGGCCCTTAATCATCCCCTTTCTCTAATTGGCTGTCTCTCTCGTCACTTCACCACTTAACAGCTAATGTGAGGAGTGTACTGGCAAAAAAAAAAAAAAAATGGCTGCCGTCACCTCATTCAGGTGGATGTTACACTTTAGTGGTGGTTGAAGTGCCTCCCTACTCACTGAAGTGCTTTGAGTAGTGAGAAAATGTAAAGAATGATCATTATTATTATTACTATTAAAATCTCAATCCCATGAGAATTGCTTTCCAGTTCATGTCCAGTGTCATTTTTCTAGAAGAATGTATTTAAATCAATATTTCTAACCAAAAATGAATGTGTTTTGCATGTTGTGAGCATATGACTGGATAAGTGATATGTGGATTATGAAAAAAGAGTAACACATTATTATTATTATTATTTTTATCCATCCATCCATCTACTATCCAACCCGCTATATGCTAACTACAGGGTCACGGGGGTCTGCTGGAGCCAATCCCAGCCAACACAGGGCACAAGGCAGGAACCAATCCCGGGCAGGGTGCCAACCCACCACAGTATTATTATTATTATTATTATTATTAATTATCTGGACTTTATGATACTGTTTGCTAAGGCCCAGCGTTGGTTGCTATAGACCACCATTGTAAAATAAACTACCGTATATACTCGTGTTTAAGTTCTCCTGCGGGTAAGTCAGGACTTGACCTTACCGTATAATTTCTGGTAATTTATAATGTCGGTCGTATAAGTCAAATGCAGAAAACTCCCGCTATTGGTCCAAGATATTACGATATGCTAACGCCCACCTGAGAGAGTCACCACTTAGCACATTGTCCTATTTTATGTACGTATTGTGCCCACGTGACCACACGGTAATACCCAAACTATTCCGAAGCGATGATTGCACTGATTTGTGCTTTTTGTATCTCAAACCCTCATACACCTTTATTGTGCGATGGAGCGCTCGATCAGAAGAAAATATGAAGCTGGTTTGAAATGAAAAGTCGTTGAAGTGGCCAAACAAATTGGTAACTGCGCTGCTGCAACAAAATTCGATGTGTCAGAGAAACTGGTGTGAGATCAGAGGAGGCAAGAAGATGTTAAAAAAAAATGAAGTGTTGCATTTTGTGTATAAGTCGGGGTCTGATTTTATGACCGATTTTTCAGGTTTCAGACCCAACTTATACGCAAGTATATACGATATTTTATCTCCCTTCTCTGTGAAAACAAGATTAACAATGTTTCTTGGTCATCACTACAAAACACAAGGGGTAAGTAAACATTGAAATAAATATCCTTGTAAGTCATTCCTATCATTAATGATGTTACAGCACAGGGTGAGATTTTAGAGATCCCAATTCTTTTCCCTGAAATTCACTTCATTTAAATGTAATTCGTTGTCATTTCTCCTTAACAATGCAAAGAAAGAGTTTGCTGCTTGTTTTACTTGTGCAAAAACATGTAGCAACAATACTGTACAAGGCAGAAAGACATAACAGACACATAATTAAGCAGAGCAATTAAAAACCAATCAATCAATCAGCATATCATTTACTTCATTATGTCTGTACGATTATGTTTGTGCATTACTCGTATTTCAAGTGAAAGCGCATCAAGAAGAGAACGTGCTTTGTACTTCTGCATATGTGAGATACTTCAGTCGATTCTGCCTTGAAGTTTCCCAGACTGCCAGTAAATAAATAATCCCAATGTACTCCAGATATAAATATAAATGTAATGGTGGGAAACGGGTCTACGTTTCAAATGGATGTTCGTATCAGAGTGCCGTCCATTTTTGCTTTTTCCGGAGGTGGTTCAGACATAATGTGCTATATACGAGCAAAATGGAAGGGATTTTCACAGGGTTATCATTTTTAGGGTGATGATACTCAACTCTATTTCAGTGTTAACGGTGAAACTCCATCACGGCTTTCTCAGCTCACAGCCTGCCTCAGTGACATTAAAAGCTGGATGAAGCAGAACTCTTTAATTAAAACTGAATTGCAACAACACTGAACTCCTGTAAAATGGGACTAAAGCGCAACTAAATGAAATGAGCTCCTCCTCGGTCACTCTTGATGACAATCACATCAGACCTTCTTCTGATGTAAAGAATCTTGGTGTCATCTTTGATTCCTCCCTTTCTTATTTCACCCACATAAACCACATTAAGAGACTTTCTTACTTTCACCTCCGTCACATATCCTGTGTTCTCTCATTCCTCTCCTTTTTTAATGCTGAGAAACTTGTCCCCGCTGTTATCACTTCCCGTATTAATTACTGTAACTCCCTATTTGTAGGTGTCACTTCTAATCTTATATCACAGCTCCAGTTGATTCAAAACTGTGGTGCAAGAGTCCTGACACAAACCACAACAGCAAGCACATCACAGCCATCCTGCTTCATCTTCACTGGCTCACCGTGTCTTACAGGATCAAATATAAAATTCTACTAATAACCTTGAAAAGCTTGAAATGGCCTTGCAGCGAACTCCATCAGTGACCTTCTCCATCGCTGTGCTGCTGTTTGCCCACTCAGGTCCTCTGATTCTGGCCATCTTGTTGTGCTCTGACATTAACCTGTACTCTATGCGTGACAACAGGGTGTAATGGGCGGCCGGGATGTTTACCTGGCCGGGACAACGGAGGACAGCCCTCCTGGTCTGCTACACTGCCACAGAGCAAGGAAGCTCAACCCTGCTGTGGCTCATGGTCACCACCAGGGGGTGTGGGGAGAATGGCCGAGCCCTCCTGTGCAGGGCTGCCGTCTCACCCGGAAGTACAGCTGGAAGCTGATCATGGAACAGCTGGAGTACTTCTGGGTCCTCTATAAAAGGAGACAGCTGCCACAAATCACCGAGCCAAAGACGGGGTGGCAGTGGACAGAGCTTTGAGGAGAGAAGAGGAGCTGAGCCATCTAGAAAAGAGGAAGAAGGGACTGAGTACTGTGGGGATTGGTGCACTGTGTGTGCTGTGCAGACCTAAAAATAAAGGTGTGTTGTACGACAACGGCGTGGTGTCTGTCTGTTACAAGGGCCTTCAGCTCTATAGTGCCCAGACTCTGGAATCTTCTTCTTCTTTTGGCTGCTACCATGCAGATCATCTTCTTCCATATCTTCCTGTCCTCTACATCTTGGTCTGTCACTCCAACCACGTGGATGTCCTCTCTCACCACATCCATAAACCTCCTCTTAGGCCTTCCTCTTTTCCTCTTGTCTGGCAGCTCTATCCTTAGCACCCTTCTCCCAATATACCCAGTATCTCTCCTCTGCACATGTCCAAACCAATGCAATCTCGCCTCTCTGACTTTGTCTCCCAACCGTCCCACCTGAACTGACCCTCTGATGTCCTCACTTCTAATCCTGTCCATCCTCTTCACACCCAATGCAAATCGTAGCATCTTTAACTCTGCCACCTCCAGCTCTGTCTCCTGCTTTCTGGTCAGTGCCATCATGTCCTGCCCATATAACATAGCTGCTCTCACTACCGTCCTGTAGACCTTCCCTTTCACTCTTGCTGATACCCGTCTGTCACAAATCACTCCTGACATTTTTCTCCACCCACTCCACCCTGCTTGCACTCTCTCCTTCACCTCTCTTCCATACTCCCCGTTACTCTGTACTGTTGATCCCAAGTATTTAAACTCCTTCACCTTCACCATTCCACTCACCTTCCTCTCATTCACACACATGTACTCTGTCTTGGTGGTCCTACTGACCTTCATTCCTCTCCTCTCTACAGCAGATCTCCACCTCTCCAGGGTCTCATCGACCTGCTCCCTACTCTCGCTACAGATCACAATGTACAGGTCGGATTATGTGACACGAGTAATGCAGGATGTTTTCCATGGATGCTATGATATTGTTTACTGTTGCCAAACGTTGGTCATCATGGACTTCTTTTCTATCAGAAACTTTGTTATCTTCATTCTATATAAAAACATGGTCTTAAAATATTTTTTCTCTGCCATCACTTCAAACTAAATGGGGTAAGTAAGTCACTTAAAGATGAATGGGCCAGAACTCCATTACTGGATAAATTACTGTAAGGCCAGGCGACTCCATCATGTTGGTGACAGAATGTCCACATAGATAACCACTGTGTACCTAGAAATGACTTCCAAATGTAGCCTGAATGTCCTTGACCTCGTCTGATGTTTCTGGTCTGCCAGTAGACTGGAACACATGGTATTAGACTGTGGAAAATAGCACTATAATAGAGTGGGCCAAGGACCTCTGGATATTATAAGCTGTTGGACACAAGTTGGATTCAAAACATGCACTCTAGTTTTGTGGTATTAATAGTCAAGTCAAGTTGGGGAGCATGAACTGGTACAGTGCATTGCCGCACCCACCACACGATGAAACAACTTGGGATCCCAGTTTGCAACCCCCCCCCCCTCCAGAAATGACCCACTATCTGCCAGAGGCCGGGTGTTACATGGGCGACCCCTTGGCCTGGTCCAGCCACTCAGGTCTCCAACAATGAGGATCTTACGAGCCGGATCACCCTCGGGGGAAATGTGCCACATGGCCGTAGTGCTGTAACTGACGTTCCCTCACAATGCAGGTAATGTGCCTCATTCAGGACTCCATGAGCAACCGCTCATTCGACACAAAGTCAAACCAACGGTACCCAAGGATTTTCCGGAGAGACACAGTACCAAAGGAGTCCAGTCTTTATCTCAGGCAACTAGAAAGCGACCATGTCTCATAACCATATAGCAAGACAGGAAGCGCCAGGACTCTAAAGACTTGGACCTTCATCCTTTTGCATACACACCCCTTTCTAGCGACCTCATGACCCTCCATGCTTTCCCAATTTGTCTACTGACTTCATAGGAAGAGTCACCAGAGACATGAATGTCACTGCCGAGGTAAGTAAACCTCTCTCTGCAGACAGACACACTGCTGATGGCCGTGCCCAAGAGGTCATTAAAGACCTGGATGTTGGTTTTTATCAGGACACTCACAAGCCCAGACACTCAGACTCCTCGCTCAGTTTCTCGAGACTCCTGATCAGAGCCTCCATCGACTCCGTGAAGATCACAGCGTCGCCAGCAAAGTCAAGATCAGTGAATCTCTCTTCACCAACAGATGCCCCACAGCCACTGGACCCAACGACTTTGCCCAACACCCAGCCCATACAAGCATTATTAAGTTAATGGTACAGGATTAATTTAAATCATGATAAAGATTTGTTGACTTCATCCATTGAAATAATTAAATGAAGACTTGTATTTATTGTTAAATTTAGGAGGAAAGGGGTGTCATTATAAAGTGCCTTCACAGTACCACTCTGACGTGCCTCGTAGACAAGTACTGTGTGGACTATGGCTGGCCATTCATCCCTGCCAATACCCCCAGGCCGCCAGAGGGAGCCCTCCCTGCGACATGGAGATGCCCCAAATTCCAGCAGGGCATTATGGACTATGGAGTTTTCCTGTACAGCCCTGCTGGATAATGTCGGGACCACCAGGGGTCGCTGCAGGGAGACCGACCCAGGGACTATTATGTGCTCTACGCCCCGGAAGTACATCCGAGTCACATGGGCAGGAGGAATGACATACTTCCGGGGTGAAGAAAAGGACTTTTTACATATCTGACCCAGAAGTGATAAGGAATCATGGACTGAAAGATGGGAAACACTTCTGGGTCAGGGACTATAAAGGACTATGGGAAATCCCAGATGACAAGCTGAGCTGGGTGGAAGGGTGGCAACGCGTCTGGGAGAGGAGGATTGATTATTGTATTGATTATTTATGAGTATTGTGAAGAGGAGGGTGCTTTGTGCACTGTTGTTTATTAATAAAGTCAACTTTTGGACTTTTACCGGGTGTCTGGCGTATTGTCCGAGGGTTCAAAAGGACGAGACAACTGGAATCCTGCTACATCTAACACTCAGTCAGGAAGAATCAATTTCGTAATGTCACAGCCTCAAGAAATTTCAAACCTACAATTTTTGTTCGGTGAAAGAAAAAGCCAGTGAATCCATTTTCATGTGGTATATACACTCACCAGCCACTTTATTAGGTACACCTCTTCAACTACTTGTTAACATCAATATCTAATCAGCCAATCACATGGCAGCAACTCAATGCATTTCGGCCTGTAGACCTTGTCAAATCGACCTGCTGAAGTTCAAACCGAGTATCAGAATGGGGAAGACTGAAGTGACTTTGAACGTGGCGTGGGTGGTGGTACCGGACGAGCTGGTCTGAGTATTTCAAAAACTGCTGATCTACTGAGTTTTTCATGCACAACTAGGGTTTACAGAGAATGGTCTGTGAAAGGGAAAATATCCAGTGAGCGTCACTTCTCTTGGCCAAAATGCCCTGTTGATGCCAGAGGTCAGAGAAGACTGGTCAGACTGGTCCAAGCTGATAGAAAGGCAACAGGAACTCAAATAAGCACTCGTTACAACCGAGGTATGCTGAAGAGCATCTCTGAATGTACAACACGTTGAACCTTGAAGCAGGTGGACTACAGCAGCAGGCCACAACACCGTGTGACACTCCTGTCAGCTAAGAACGGACAAATGAGGCTACAATACTCATGGGCTCACTAAAACTGGACAACAGCAGATTGGAAAAACGTTGCCTGGTCTGATGAGTGTGACATTCAGACGGTAGGGTCAGAATTTGGTGTCAACCACATGAAAGCAGGGATCCATCCTGCTTTGTATCAACGGTTCAGGCTGGTGATGGTGTAATAGTGTGGGGGATATTTTCTTGGCACACTTTGGGCCCCTTAGTACCAATTGAACATTGTTTAAATGCCACAACCTGCTTGAACATGTCCATCCTTTTATGATCACAGTGCACTCATCTTCTGATGAATACAGGATAACGCGCCATGTCACAAAGCTCATATCATCTCAAAATGGTTTCTTGAACATAACAATGCGTTCACTGGACTCAAATGGCCTCCACAGTCACTTTATTTCAATGCAGTAGAGCACCTTTGGGATGTGGTGGAATGGGAGATTCGCATCATGGATGTGTAGCTGACAGATCTGAAGCATCTGCGTGATGCTATCATGTCAATATGGAGCAAAATCCTTGAGGAATGTTTCCAGCACCTTGCTGAATCTAACATGAAGAATTATGGCAGTTCTGTAAGGTGTGACGGACAGCCGGGACACCTCTGCCGCATACGTCCCGGGGGAGCCATCATGGACATTGCAATACCTTCCCCGGGGCGCTTGGGGGCAGTCTCCCTGGCAGTGGATTCCTCCTCAATCTCCCCCCTGGCTCCATGGGACATGGAGTCCACCACAGCAGCCCGGTTGGGAGATGGGGTGGCCGCTAGGGGGTGCTGCAGAGAACCAGCCACCACACTGGACGGTTTATCAGCCCCACCCGGAGGTGCAATTAAGACCAGCTGGTCAGGCACCTGGGTCACTTCCGGGTGGGGTATAAAAGGGCCTGCCTCCCAGCAATCGAGGCCAGAATCGGGAGGAAGAGGACGAGGTTGCCTGGGAGGAGTGGTGGAGCAGGAAAGTGTTTGGTTGTGTTTGGGTTTTGTGCTTGGGCTGTGAGGCACGGGGAAGACGTGTCAGACGGCTGAAGAAACAAAATAAAAGATCCTTGAGTGTGAACACGTGCCTCTGTGTATTCTGTGCCGGGTCGGGCGCTATATAGCGCCTTTATCACAAAGGTAAAGGGGGTCCAACCCGGTACTAGCAAGGTGTACCTGATAAAGTGGCCAGTGAGTCCATAATTCCTATGTATGATGTGCGCTGTTTTTCCTGGAAGTATCTTTATAACAAAATGTTAGCAAAAAATGCATGATTTCTACATGTTTTCAGTGTTCAACTGAATAACTGACATATGAATTACGTGACAAGTGTAACATGAGATTATTGTTTTTCATGGATGTTTATCACGTTGTTCACTGGTCACCATTGGCTTTTTTTTTTTTTATCTCCGTTCTGCATGAAAACAGGAGATTATTATTTTTTTTCTGGTCATTACTACAAACTACATGGAATACGGTATGTAGCCTATAAAAATTTAAAAGGGACCTACAAAGCTGCCTACTTTAATTTTTGAGAACAATTTGTAATTGAATCAGACACGTACAAGTAAGTAACTGTAACCAATATTAAAACAACTAAGATTAAAGAATATCACCACCCCAATGTGTAAGGAGATCAAGAAAAAAAAATATGCAAAGTGCCAGGACAGCCATTAGTGGGGATGACAGCCCAGTTGCTAAACAAATTAAACGAGTAAAGAAAAACAAATTCATCTGGCAATTCACAAATCCCCACATCTCTGACTGCCTGTCAGCCAGCTTCGGATCAACTCAAGCAGCTGTCCCGCCACTTTTTGAGACTTTAACTGGTCGACCCATCAATCAGAAGTGAGTTCCCAAAGAATCAGGTTTAAAGAAAGGAGGCGTTTTCTGAATTCTGGCCATACTGTAATCAATAACCACACTAGCATAGAAATGTTTTGCGTGTGAGTTATGTTATGCACACTACTTTCTGTGCCTCATGTTGCAGTAATGCATGACTGCATTTCTCACTTTTATTTCCTGCTGCTTTATATGCTGTGGAGGCTAGGGTGCGCCAGTAAGACCAAACCTCAAACACTAACACACCAACACAGTCCCGGGTTCAAATAAACGGTGTTTTATTATAATTACCTCATATACACAAACACTGAAACAAGTTGTCTTTTCTCTCCTCATCTTCCTCTCTTCTCTCTACCACACTGCTCTCCTCCATTTGAGTGTTGCCTTTCTTCCTCCCAGCTCTGAGTCATCTAGACAAGATAGATAGATAGATAGATAGATAGATAGATAGATAGATAGATAGATAGATAGATAGATAGATAGATAGATAGATAGATAGATAGATAGATAGATACTTTATTAATATCAAGGGGAAATTCACATAAAACAATATTAAATTAAAGAGTAATAAAAATGCAGGTATAACAGACAATAACTTTGTATAATGTTAACGTTTACCCCCCCAGGTGGAACTGAAGAGTCGCATAGTGTGGGGTCTCCTCAGTCTGTCAGTGGAGCTGCTCCTCTGTCTGGAGATGATCCTGTTCAGTGGATGCAGTGGATTCTCCATGACTGACAGGAGTCTGCTCAGCGCCCGTCACTCTGCCACGGATGTCAACCTGTCCAGCTCTGTGCCTACAATAGAGCCTGCCATCCTCACCCGTTTGTCCAGGCGTGAGGCGTCCTTCTTCTTTATGCTGCCTCCCCAGCACACCACCGCGTAGAAGAGGGCACTCACCACAACTGTCTGGTAGAACATCTGCAGCATCTTATTGCAGATGTTGAAAGACGCCAGCCTTCTAATGAGGTATAGTCGGCTCTGACTTTTCTTACACAGAGCATCAGTATTGGCAGTCCAGTCCAATTTATCATCCAGCTGCACTTCCGGGTATTTATAGGTCTGCACCCTCTGCACAGTCACCTCTGATGATCACAGGGTCCATGAGGGGCCTGGGCCTCCTAAAATCCACCACCAGCTCCTTGGTTTTGCTGGTGTTCAGGTGTAAGTGGTTTGAGTCGCACCATTTAACAAAGTCCTCGATTAGCTTCCTATACTCCTCCTCCTGCCCATTCCTGATGCAGCCCACCATAGCAGTGCCGTCAGCAAACTTTTGCACGTGGCAGGACTCCGAGTTGTATTGGAAGTCTGATGTATGTTGACTGAACAGGACCAGAGAGAGTACAGTCCACTGCGGCGCTCCTGTGCTGCTGACCACAATGTCAGACCTGCAGTTCCTGAGACGCACATACTGAGGTCTGTTTGTAAGATAGTCCACGATACATGTCCACCAGGTGTGAGTCTACTCCCATATCTGCCAGCTTGTCCCTAAGGAGCAGAGGTTGGATGGTGTTGAAGGCGCTAGAGAAGTCCAGAAACATAATTCTTACAGCACCACTGCCTCTGTCCAAGTGTGAGAGGGATCGGTGTAGCATATAGATGATGGCCTCCTCCGCTCCCACCTTTTCCTGGCATGCGAACACATAAAACAGTGTGGTCTGCTTTAATCGAGGACCTGGGAGTATTTCAGGTGACGTGACGTAGCCAGTTGGAAGCACTTAAGGGTTATGAGAAAGCCATGGAGATCCTCTATTGTCCTACAGGGCTGCTACTCTGGACTCCAACTCCCATGAAGCCCTGTGGGTATCCAAATTGTGATTCTATATGAGGACATTGCCAAAAAATTAAAGTGGGGGATGAACCACTCCCTGCCAGCTCTTGTACTCTTCGGACTTCCCACCCAGGACGAGGATCAACAGGTGTCCCAATTGCGTATTGCCCCCCATTTCGTCCATCCTCCCATTATGACATCCCAGCAGGGTAAGAACTCCACCTCTGTCTGGTGCAGGATGCCCAAACCGTCCTCTGGGGTGTCTAGAATGCCGTTATTCATTTCTCTCTATTATATAAAAAATTCCTGTGACGAGACAAGACTTTTTTTTCTCATGAGATGATATTTTTGCCTTCAAGTCCTGCCCTCCTCTCAACCAGCTTTCAAACACATCCTCGGTCCTCTCACCTCTCATTTGTGTGAATGCTTTTGTCAGACACACTTCCAGCACTCATTTTAATTCATTTATGAAAAATCGACAGTTTCATCCTTTAACAGAGCTTATCTGGACAGTATTTGTATACATACCATCTATTAGATACGTTAGTTGAAATCCTTTTCTGGACAATAATTTTATATGTTCTACGTGACACGTTAATGACTAAGCGAAGAAGAAAGGGCTGCACGTCGAAAAGTGGCCCAAAAGCGTTGGAGAGAAAAGAATTCAAAAAAGAACAATAATAACAGAAGTGCAAATGAAGTCAAATGAACTAATGTTGTTCAGTTACACAGCAAATTGGTTAAATGCGTATAAATAGACTCTGCTGAAACAGTTGCTTGTGATCGTGTGGAAGATGAAAACATCAACTTACAATATCCTGAAAAATATCTACAACCATTAACACCGTCTAGTCTTTCACCAGCCGCATCACTGTAGACAGTGTGAAAGAAACAGCCGGACACACAACGAAGGTTTGGGGCAGCCATCCGTTTAGTTTCCCTGGCTGCGAAAGGCTTTAAAGTAGAGTACAATGTTTACTGATTAGAGTCTAAAACAGAAGTGTTTAAGTATGGAGGGTGAGGGGGTTTTTATAGCCGGTTCACAGGAAGTGACGTCCTCTGGGCCGGTACAGGAAGGATTTCTTGTGTTTGGTCTGAGGAGAGAAAAGAGAGAGGTGCACCCCACCGCCCCCTGGCCTGGCGTGGAATTGTCGTGTCCTGGTCCCTTTGGTTGACTCCCAAGTGCACGTGTGTGACAACAGAAGGACATATCCAAGAAAGGTCATGTAGTACATCTTCTGTGGATAACATTAGACACCAAAGGAGATCTTGATATGCCATTCGTATTGAAACGGTTACAGTTTCCCGTTAGAATGGCTTTGGCAAAGACAATTAACAAATCACAGAGAAAAACATTCGAAAAAGTCTTTTTATTTAATAGAGAGAAAGAAACGAAATTCAATCACGGGTAGTTACACGTTGCATTGTCACGATGAACGTCCAAACACAGAATCAAAATTCAGTGTGATATTGACGAAAATTGAATTAAAAAATGTGTTTTTACTGACTTTTTACAGTAAAAGTGTAAGTCTGAAAAGTATTTGAGTGTTAATTTCAAAGCCAAACAGAACGAAATCGCGTTACTCAACGAATAACTCTAACGCAACATGAAACATAATTTTCTTTTAAGTTATTCCGTTTTACTATTTTTTTACTATAGTTAATTACTCACTGTAATGTAAAATAGTTCTATTATGCATACGTAACAACTCACAAATAACAATCTGTTTAAATTGTACATCTGCGTCCCCTTAGGCCGGAGTTATACTTCACGCGACGCCTGCTGCAGAGGACGCCCCAGCTACGCAAGCGTTGTAGTGTTTATACTTGCGCGTGTACTTTACGTAAATCTGGAGAAATCCACCAGGTGGCAGTGTGAGATATTATCACGGTGAGAACATGTTCGGCTTCTCTGTGTTGTGAATTGCCTAGAACACTCATTAAATTCTGATGACACCTTACCGCAATACCTGTGAAAATTATGTTTATTGATTACATCCATCAATCCAGGGATGAGTCCATTCCAGCAAGCATTGGGCACGAGTGAGAAACAATCCCTGGACGAGGCCTCAGCTCATCACAAGGTGAATACAAGCACACACATACACTAGCGTCATTTTAGCGGCACCAAATCTGCATATCTTTGGAAGGAAACCGGAGCACAGTGTGGAATACAAGCAGGAAATACCAGCAACATAACTCCCTGCGAGACAGCAGTGCTATCGCTCCACCACGTGACACCCCCATGTGTGTAATTATTAACAGTATTCATTATTTAAACAAAATTATATGTAAAAATGTAACATACACACTTTAATGCATTTCACCATGAAAGTGATATCAAGTACAAATCTAAAGATTCTAAATGTGCAGAGAATATCATACATTTAATTTGTTCTGTGTGGCGATCTATTGCTGCTTTCCGCTGCTGTCAGGTCCAAGAAGCTCGTAGCGATTAAAAACTGGGATGACGTTTACGACCGTCTGTTTTAATGATAAAGTAAACTACGAGGTTAAAGTGGACATTTCGAGATTAAAGCCGCAATTTCCACTTTAATCACAAAATACACGTTTTCGCCGTGTCCTTTATTTTTTTCTCAGTGGCTCAAATACAGCGCTATACGTTATGTTGCTGTTAAGTTGCAAAAAAAAAAAAGACGGCACAAACATGTTATGTGAGACTTTTAAAATGTATCGTGTCATTACGATCGGGAATATGTGAATATAAAAGCACCACAAATGCATCTATTTGTCGGCATTTTGCTTCACCACTTTGAACCATTCATCAAACAGCAAAGCGCGCACATCGATCCCCGAAGGATCTCCATAGAGGCTTGCTGTCACATGTAGATAGTAAACAGAGACTCTGACGTCACGTTCCGACTTTTAGCACACTGCGCCCCCCGACTTTTTGCTGGTACTGCAACTCGTGCACGCGTCGCGTTAATTTCTGAGGACCTGCTCAGAGGACGCGTGAAATGAACACTGGGAACGCGTGGCAGCCATGATGCTGGCGTGTACGTGTTCTGAGCGTGAAGTATAAATCGGCCCTTACACGAGCAGCAGAACCGCAAAGAGGCTACCACGTAGCACAGGATGGGAGGTTGGCGAGCAAAGTGAGCAGGGGGCAAAGCCCCCTAGTCTACTATATATTTCTTTTACCCCATTACTGAAAGAAACACAAATAAGTAATCCAATATACTATTTACAAATGGCAAATAACATTGTTGTGATGTGAAATTTTGCACACAAGTTAAATATTTTCTAAGTCTTTATTTGTAACTTAGGCAAAGTAATGTAATATTAGTGTTACATTAGAGAGAAGCATTCAGGACTAAGTCAGGAAAGTGAATTTTACGACAGAGTTGGAGGGAAGTCCCTCAAACAAGTTTAGTAAATGTTTCTCTGAAGTCTCTCAACCTCCACAGGAAAGTCACGCTGCCTAACTGCCAAGCAATTCCTTAACACATGGTGTGGAGGGCAGGTGTGAAGGTGTTCTGTCCCCCCATTGGTCTGAAGTATGGCTGTTTGGAATTGGTTTGTATCAGAAACCTTGAAGTACCACGACACCCTATTGGCTGTAGGGGTTGGACAGAAAACCTATAAATTTGCTTGCCTTACCTCACCCTCTCTCTCACCAAACTGACGAAAGACCATCACACACCATGAACTGAAAAGGACAACACATTGAAGAGCACAGCTCAGCAGCCATATTGAGACAGACATGCGGCCTGTTCTGAACAAAGCTGACCACAACTGATGCCTTAACTGGAGACATTTTAAGAAACAAACAAGTGTGTGTGCCTCCTGAAACTACACGTCACCATTTTTTAGTTTGTATGGTTGCCAATATTCAAACGTACTTTGATTATTGTTATTATTTATAAATATTATCAATAATACATTATTTAAAGTGTAACTTAACTCCTGCTTGTCTTTCACTAAACCTAATTACCTGAGGTTATAAATGTAGAAGGTACGGTGGGGAGAAGTTATATGGTACAATACCTTAGAAACAGTGGTAAGTCTGTGAGATTTGAGGCATTCTGACAAAGGCTACATATTAATATAAAAGGGAAAAGTAGAGTGGGTGGCACGGTGGCGCAGTGGTAGCGCTGCTGCCTCGCAGTTAGGAGACCCGGGTTCATTTCCCGGGTCCTCCCTGCGTGGAGTTTGCATGTTCTCCCCGTGTCTGTGTGGGTTTCCTCCCACAGTCCAAAAACATGCAAGTTAGGTGGATTGGCGATTCTAAATTGGCCTGTGTGTGTCCTACGGTGGGTTGGCACCCTGCCCGGGATTGGTTCCTGCCCTGTGTTGGCTGGGATTGGCTCCAACAGACCCCCGTGTTCGGATTCAGCAGGTTGGAAAATGGATGGAAAAGTAGAGCAATATGTTACTCTACTGAGACAAAACAAACATGTTAAACTATTTTCATGAACTTCATCTATCACAGCTACAGAGCCAAAGGTTGCACATCCAGCAATAGAAGCACAACTACAAGTAAGTGATCCTCAAAGACTTGTGCCTTCAATACAAACAACAGAAATAAATTATGTGACCAGTTCAAAATCTCAGTCTGCTATTTTCTACAAATTCCATACAATCACAAGGCTTATTTTCATTTAAGACTGGCTTCGCTCGCCAACCCCAGGTTTTAGTTAACCCGAAATACATTTTAAAAGGATTCTTTTTTTCTCGGTAATTGTTACATACGCATCATGTTCACTTTTTTTTTTAACTAGCCTTAATAGGAAGGTAAAAGAATCCAATGTAATTAAGCATGGCTACATTTTATATATGAGATTATTTTATTAGTTTAAAACATTTGTAATGTTTAACTGACAAAGAGACAGAACTTCTGTTCTCAATATGCAATAGCATGGTTGCCACTCATCCTGAAGGTATTTTAAATACAAATAGATTTTTGAACTATAAGGCATTTGATTCATGTCATATATTGATTTCTTTTCCTATCCACTCCTTTCTTGTAAATAACTTGGGTGTTTTGCCCCCTGCTCACTTTGCTCACCAACCCCTTTACCCCCCTGCCCCCTTGATACAATAGGAAACAGATACCAGTTGTGTTTTTCACCTCCTCTTTGCTCGATCAGCTGCTGGCTTGCTGCTACTGCGTGCCACGTGATCTGCCTTTTGTGCAGAGCTTCGAAAGTTAAAAAGCCTGTACAGCAGCTGAATATTTAATCACTTTTCACTGTTCCGTTATTTCACTGATTAATATTTTCTGTTTGTTTGCGCTAATGTGATCTTTACTCTCATTTTTTGAGACTTTTCAATTTTCCTACATTCCATTATCTCTAACCTGCTCTGCATGTGTATCACGGGAAATGCATCTGAAGGTTGTAAGTATGACGTGATTTGACCGTCTCGCGGGACATGAAAATGTCTCTCTGTCTCTCTAACAGATCTCGTCTTGATGCAGTCTTATCGCAAGACTTGTTTTTATAATAGAGAGATTTGTATATTTTAAATATGAAATAGAATAGAATGTTAATGTTTGCAAGACTACTTAGCTGGTGGAAGGTTTATTTATTTATTTCCCATAATTTGCACATGTCGGACACTTTGTTAAAAGTCTAAAGCCTAAGGTAGAAATGTATGTGTTCATTTCATTAGCAGTAAAATAATAGCTTGAAGAAACATAATCGGATATGTATAAAGAAACTTTTAGCTTTAAGATAACATGTTAAGAGATATTAACAGAAGAATTTCAAGATAACTCCTGCTTATTTAAATGACCATTGAAATAATTTCAGGGACTTTATGTGGGAAATGGTAAAATATTTTAATTGAATTACCCTGTTAGCCGTAGACTTAATAAAATTTAAATTTCCTTTGTAAATGATTTATATTCTAAGACTACACAAACTTGAACAATATTCTGTAATTAGAAAAAGGGAATGTGGAGTCTAACTGGTTTAGATTATTTTGCTCTCATTTCCAAAAATAATTGGGAAATTACCAGTCCAGACGGTGGATTTCTTTCTTGGCTTCTGCTTGCTATGTTGATGTTCTCTGGAGGACACTGGTGGTATATTATCATCCATTACTTTATGAAAAGGGGGCAACAGTGCCTGCTAGATTCCAGTTCAAGTCTGAGAATAAGAAGAGGTGTTAATGTCTGCTGCTGGAGTATGTGAATTTCCCCTTGGGATTAATAAAGTATCTATCTATCTATCTATCTATTATATAGTGCCATTCAGATCTATCTATCTATCTATCTATCTATCATATAGTGCCTTTCATATCTATCTATCTATCTATCTATTGATTATATAGTGCCTTTCATATCTATCTATCTATCTATCTATTGATTATATAGTGCCTTTCATATCTATCTATCTATCTATCTATCTATTGTGAACGCTGGCCCCGGCACAGACAGACGGACAGCATATTTTGCCCAACACACTGTTTATTTACAATTATTATTATGTACAAAAGTCACGTGCACTCACAACCCCAGCGCCCTTGGCACTGAATCCCCCAAAGTCCAGGGCCCACAGTCTCTGTGCCTTTGTCCTGGCCGCCTCCTGTCCTCGCTCTCCAGCTCAGTCCGCTTCCTCCCGACTTCCACCACTGACTGGAGGGAGGCGGCCCCTTAAATAAGGCTCCCGGATGAGCCCCAGGTGTTCCGTCCTTAGCCACGCCCAAGCGTGGCGGAAGTGTCGGCTGTCTTCCTGGCAGCTCTCCGGGTGCCACACAAAGTCTTCCCCCCGGCACTTCCTGGTGTGGCGGAAGTGCCGGGCTCCCGGGATAATTAGGCACCGGGGCGCCGCCTGGCAGTGGCCACGGGTCCCTACAGGGCTGGGCTTCAAAGCCCTGTACCCGAGGCCCCCTGCCTAACCAGGACGGACGCCCCACTCTGTCTGGAGGAGGCACTCGCCCTCCTCCGTCCTCAAGCGCCCGGCCGGGCTCCAGCCCCGACCGGCAACCGCACGGGATAAACCGGCATCGGGGCGCCGCCTGGCGGTGACCACGGGCCCCTACAGGGAAGGGCTTCCATGCCCTCAACCCGTGGCCCCCAACAGAACCAGGACGGACGCCCCCTCGCGGTCTGGAGGAGGCACAAGCCCTCCTCACGTCCTCCTGGGCGTCCCGGCCGGGCTCCAGCCCCGGCCGGGGCCACACTATCTATTGATTATATAGTGCCTTTCATATCTATCTATCTATCTATCTATCTATCTATCTATTATATAGTGCCTTTCATATCTATCTATCTATCTATCTATCTATCTATCTATCGTAGCTTAAACGATGGGGTCACAAGGGTAATCTTGGACATGGTCTGAACTGGCAACCTTATTATCTGGAGTAGGGTATACGAGCCATTAGACTACCCTGCAAATGTCACAGTGATGAGAATATTTTACTTGTGTTGATTTCAGTGGGCTGTCCACAGAAAACCATTCTTTATTTTACAAATTAGGCATTTCCATGTACCATATTAACTGAATCAGGATTTATTCAATTAAAAAAATGATTCATAGAATGTTATCAATGATAAGGGATGACAAGCCAATCACTTATTTTAAATTCCAATGCCTTAGCCACTAGGAGGCATCACAGTCCAAACTGTCATGAGTTATTGAATGGCTAATAGTAATCTACATAATTCTTCTACTGGGAGGGGATTTTAATTGTACTGATAACGCTCAGCTTGATCGAAATGGTACTGAGCCACATCCAGCTTCTGTCAGAGTATTAAATACTTTGTTACAGCAGTCAGATCTGGTAGATGTATGGCGGATTAAATTCCCTACAGATAGACAATACACCTGGGTCAAAGGGGGGGGTGGCCGGATTTCTATGGCACGGTTAGACCGGTTTTACTGTTCAAGGCATCTTTTAAATTCAGTCACTACTACTTATATCTGTCCTTTCGGTCTTTCTGATCACTCTCTGGTGGCTTTAAAGCTCACCTTTTCAAAAAAACCTTTCTTTAAGTCTTTCTGGCAATTCAATGTTTCCCTGTTGGATGATTCAAACTTCCTTCAGTGCTTTGAGTTTTTCTGGCAGCAATGGACCCTCACTAAATCCAAATTCACTTCCCTCAGACAATGGTGGGATGTCTCAAAAGTTCAGATTAAAGCTTTCTGCCAACAATACACCCAGCAAGTGACGAAGAGGAGTGTGGAGCATATGAAAAGCCTGGAGGAGGACATCACTGAACTACACGCCACTCTTCAGAACAGTTTTGATAAAGACAATTTTGAGATTTTAACAGCTAAGAAACATTCACTGTCTCAGTTTCTGGAGTTGCAGGCTAAGGGAGCTTTAGTGAGGTCTCGCTTCCAGAATCTCAATCACCTGGACGCACCCACAAGGTTTTTTTTTAGTCTAGAAAAGAAGGAAGCACAGAGTAAGACAATTCATATGCTCTGTGACACCGACGGCCAAGAACTGTGCACTACAGGGGAGATAAGAGACTTTGCTGTCTCTTTTTACACAAATTTGTTTAAGGATGAAAGCATTGATGAAGCTGCCATGTCCGAGTTTTTGGAAGGTTTGCCAACAATTTCAGAAAAGTTCCGATTACATCTGGACACCGAGATCAGTCTTCAAGAACTCTCTGACTCACTTTCTAATCTGAATGTTGGAAAGACTCCGGGGATTGATGGGATTCCAACAGAATTTTATAAGCAGTTCTGGCATTTGCTGGGACCGGACATGCTTTCAGTTTTTCTGGAGAGTGTAAAGGTTGGTGAACTACCACTGAGCTGCAGGAGGGCGGTCATTGTTCTGCTACCAAAAAAAGGGGACTTGTGCCAAATCAAAACTGGCCCTGTGAGCCTATTGTGCACGGATTACAAAATCTTTTCAAGGGCCTTGGCCAACCGCCTGAGGAATGTGATGGACTCCATAATTCACCCGTGTCAATCGTACTGTGTGCCTGACCGCTCAATCCATGATAATATATTTGTATTGAGGGATGTTATCTCAGCCTGTAATCTGTGCGGGGTTGATTTGGGGATTCTGTCTCTAGACCAGGAAAAGGCTTTCGATCGAGTAGATCATCGATACTTGTTTTATACGCTGAAAAGCTTTGGATTTGGGGAATATTTTATAAATATGATCAGGCTCTTGTATACTAATATTTTTGGCGTCTTAAAAGTCAATGGTTCTTTGAGTGCCCCGTTCTCAGTAAAGAGAGGAATACGACAGGGCTGTGCCTTATCTGGAATGCTCTACGCTTTGTCAATCGAACCGTTTTTACGTCAGATAAGTCACAAACTGCAGGGCGTGAGTTTTCCTATGTGCCCAAATGTTACTTTTAAATATTTGGCTTACGCTGATGATGTCGTCATTTTTGTCACGTCAAACGATGACATTAAAATGTTAATCTCATGTCAACAGATATTTGAGAGAATATCTTCAGCAAAAATCAACTGGGCCAAAAGTACTGCTTTTTTACTTGGATCCTGGACTGCAAGTTCACCACCAGATCTGCCCTTAGAAATTAAGTGGGACAGAAAGTGTTTTAGATATCTCGGGGTGGTGATGGGTGCTGAGGGGGTGGACAAAAGTAATTGGGAAGGATTTTTAGATAAAGTAACAATGCGACTGAACAAATGGAGGTGGATTGTGACCAAGCTGTCTTACAGGGGACGAGTGATTGTGTGTAACAATTTGATAGCTTCTATGCTTTGGCACAAACTTGTGAGTGGGGACCCTCCTCCTGGACTTTTACACAGAATCCAGAAACTTCTGGTTTATTTTTGTTGGGTTGGCCTGCACTGGATAAAACAAAGTGTAATCTTTTTACCTTTGGAAGAGGGGGGTCAGGGGCTCATTGACGTTGTCTCTAAAGTTGCACAATTTAGACTTCAGGCACTGCAGAAAGTTTTTTTTGTTTCTCACCCTCTGAGTTGGAGAGAGCTGGCATTGGGTTTCTTCCGCCGAGTGGGAGGTTTACGTTTTGATAGACAACTTCTAGTGATGAACATTCACAAAATGGACCTGTCCAGCCTACCCCATTTTTACAAGGGAGTCCTATTAACATGGCACTTTGTTTTTAAAAGAAACTTTGATACATCTGGTTGGTTGGCTGATGAGCCGTTAGTTTACAACTCTGTTTTCTCATGTCCTCTGTTGTTCAGCGATAGTTTTGTTAAAATACTCATCACAAATCAAATACTTACACTGTCCCAAATTTACGATGAGAGCAAGAAGTCTTTTATTGACCCAGCAGAGCTGTCTTCAATACTGGGGGTCAAGTCGGTCAGAATAGTTCAGAGTTTTTTATCATTCATGGCCAAAGATTATCATCGGCTGAACAACTCGATCAGAGCAACAAACACGGAGATGGAGGTCTGCCCTGCTGTTGATCTGTCCTCGCTCACCGACAATACAATCGTGACATTCCATAAAGGGGAAGTCGTGAGTTTTAAGTCTTTGTCAAAGGGGGACCTTTATAAATATTGTGTTAAAATTATACACTTTGCAGCACTAAAAACAGTATGTGACACGCCATGGAGAGACAATCTGGGGGTGGATGGTGGGAGTGCACCTGCTTGGAGGGAGCTGTATAAGCCCCCAAGTAAGAAAAGAACGGCTGACCTGCAATGGAGAATTCTGCATGGGATTGTCGCTACAAATTCTTTTTTAAAAGTAATTGAGCAGAAAGGGGATGATAATTGTATATTTTGTGGACAAAAAGAAACTATATTCCATTTATTCTTGCACTGTATGAGACTCAGTTTTTTTTCAGTTTTTTTAGTGAATTATGTAAAAGTTAATGGGGAAATTTAATAATATCATGTTCATTTATGGTACAAAATACAACAAAAAATATCGGCAAAAAGCTCAGTTATCAAATTATCTATTGGGTGAAGCCAAACTAGCAATTTTAAAGAGTCGAAATAATAAACAATCTGGGACAGGGGCCACTGATGCTGTCTTGATTTTCAAGATAAATGTACGATCTAGAATAATAATGGAATATACGTATCATAGATTGATGAATACATTAGAGTTATTTAAAAATGTGTGGGGAACTAAAGGGGTGCTTTGCTCAATTGAGGATGGAGAACTAAAATGAATGTATGAGACATTAGTTAAGTTTTCTGTATTTGTATTTTGTTTTCTTAGGATGATGTTAGTATCTAATCAGGTATTGTGTGCTGTGGAGGGGGGCGAACTGGTGCTCAACTGGGAATGAAAAAGTGGTGGGCATCAACAACATGCTTTTATTAATGTGCGGAGTAGGAGGAGTGTAAAGGGGGAGTAGTGGTGGTCTGATATTTTTTGGCTCTTTTTGTTATATTCTGAAAAATTGGGCTTGTTTGGTTTTTGACTGTGTATATTATTAATATTTTCAAATTTTATGTTCACAATAAAGGTCTTTTTAAAAATAAAAAAATATCTATCTATCTATCTATCATATAGTGCCTTTCATATCTATCTGTCTATCATATAGTGCCTTTCATATCTATCTATCACATATTGCTTTTCATATCTATCTATCATATAGTGCCTTTCATATCTATCTATCACATATTGCTTTTCATATCTATCTATCATATAGTGCCTTTCATATCTATCTATCTATCTATCTATCTATCTATCTATCGTATAGTGCCTTTCATATCTATCTATCTATCACATATTGCTTTTCATATCTATCTATCATATAGTGCCTTTCATATCTATCTATCTATTATATAGTGCTTTTCATATCTATCATATAGTGCCTTTCATACCTATCTATCTATCTATTATATAGTGCCTTTTATATCTATCATATAGTGCCTTTCATATCTATTATATAGTGCCTTTCATATCTACCTGTCTATCTATTATATAGTGCCTTTAATATCTTTCTATCATATAATGCCTTTTATCTATCTATCTTCTCAGGAAGGGTTCAAGTCCTCTGAAAGTAAGGAACTTAACTAATAAGCTCCACAACACTCTGCCTTCTCTTTCCTTTTTGTTTCCCATCCGTGGGGATGTATTTGTGTTCTCTGTAAGGGAGTTATGATATGGCGCTTATCAATTTGTAATATTAATGGGACTGGTCGCATGATTGATTCACTGACCAATACCCTCTTGCTCCCCATTCATTCTGAAACACTGGTCAACAAGCATTCTGCTACTGGGAGTCTTTCACCGTTACTTTAACAGGTTTCACTTGCTGACTCCAAATCTGAAAACTGTTCTCGTCCCGCAGCACGTCACGTGTTTTAGTTATGATGTTCCAGGTCTTGGACAACTAGGGTGACTGACTGGACAGTAAAGGCGGATAACCATTTTGATAAATTCCACTAGGGATGCCACTGAGACAAAAGAATTCACCGGATGTTACTAAGAGCTGTGAGTTGTTTACCTTGTCATTATTAATTTTATTTCAAAATTATTAATTTTTAATTAGTAGAAAAAATATGTTACTGATTACCAGAACTCAGACATGACGGTGCAGCAGGTCGAGTTTTTACTGTTAAACATAACATTACATTTCTGGACATTTCATTCGTTAGATTCAACATTACTTTGAAAATTCTGTCAAGGCGATCAACAGAAATGGAAATGCATTCAAGAAATGTTTGGTCTCGAGAAAAGTGAAGCCAAAATGACGGAAGGTGGTTTTGATGGCCCTGAAATCCGTGAACTGATGCTTGACGATAAGTTAAGGAAAAGGAAACTGAAGCCCACTGAATCAGCACCCTCATTTGTGCGGGTTGTCCAGAATTTTCTTGACAGTCACAGAGCAGAGAATAATGCTGAACTTGTGGAGAACCTGCTGAAAGCGTATCAGCTTACGGGAGCCCGAATGTCGCTGAAGTCGCATGTTTTACATTCTCATCTCAACTTTTTTCCTCCAAATCTAAGCGATGTCAGCAATGAGCTTGGGGAAAGATTTCCTCATGATATAAAGGTGATGGAAAACTAGTATCGGGAAAAATTCACTCCGAGCATGATGGGAGACTACTGTCGGTTCTTGCAAAGAGAGACGGATGTGCAGTACAAGCGCAAAAGCGAGAGCCTCCAACATTTTTGGGCACGCTGACCTCACTTTTATATTGAGGTAAATTGACATCTCTGGTACAATACAATTTATTTTTTGTATAGCCCAAAATCGCACAATAAGTGACGCAGTGGGCTTTAACAGGCCCTGCCTCTTGGCAGCCCCCAGCTTTGACTCTCTAAGAAGACAAGGAAAAACTCCCAAAAAAAAACCCTTGTAGGAAAAATGGAAGAAACCTGGGAAAGGGAATTCAAAGAGAGACCCCTTTCCAGGTAGGTTGGGCGTGTAGTGGGTGTCAAAAAGAAGGGGGTCAATACAATACAATACACAGAACAGAACAGAACCTCAATACAGTATAAAAATAAACATTTTAGAAGTATGGAGTAGAATTTAACATTAGATGATATCCCATAATATGATTTGGAT
This sequence comes from Polypterus senegalus, assembly GCF_016835505.1. Classification (NCBI taxonomy): domain Eukaryota; kingdom Metazoa; phylum Chordata; class Cladistia; order Polypteriformes; family Polypteridae; genus Polypterus; species Polypterus senegalus. The sequence goes on along the minus strand of NC_053163.1, from coordinate 143,774,416 downwards.
TTGTTTAGGGTCCTGGAGACCTCATTCATCAAGCTGCCTCCCCCATTTGGCCATTCCACAGCTGAAATAGCGCTAATCCGATGACAGGACCCCTCTACCTGACGATTCCTGCGATCCTCCATCAGAGATGACTTTACTTTAGGCAGGCAAAACAACTTGGCAGGTGGGCCGTGGAACCAAGTGCCACATTTGAGTACCGAGAAGAGAAACAGAATAGGTGAAGGTAAGTATCCAATTCTAACTTTCGTATTACTTATTACTTAACAACAGAAGTGCAGTCTGTACAGCTAATCAGCAGCTCTAGTCAGGGTGTGCTAAACTGAAGTCGCGAGTCTTCAACTGAGATTTAAAAGCTGAGAGTGAAGGGGCACCTCTAATAGTAGCAGGCAGACCAGTCCACAGTTTAAGGGGCCCTGGTATCGTCTTCTGGTTTGTTTTCAGAATAAACACATCAAAACAGAGATATCGTGTTGATATATTATATTGATATTCAAAATTGTCAAAATGTCAATGATGTGTATTTCAAAAACCTGATGTGCTAGCTTAATTCCGATTTCATATGAAATCAGTGTAAAAAACTTAATAAAGAGCTGCCCTGAAGTTCCCAGTAGCAAATAAAAAACATTTTGTTGTAGACCAGTGAAATATATACATAGCAAGACTGTCACAATAAATTAATTTTAGTTTACAAAGCTTTATTCTTGGTAGCAAAGGTTATGTGCCAATAGTTTTCAAATTGGCCAAGATACAAGCAGAGACCGGATAAAATGACTCTTTGTTTTACTGCTAGGGTTGTTGTCGATAAGGAGTATCCCCAATGAAACGGGCCTAACACGTCATGAGATAATATTGGATCCATAAGTAACTTTCGACAATTACAGATGAAGCAATCCTGCCTAATATTGAGCAAAACCTTTATGCCTTTATACTTTGAACTAGAAGGTTTGATCAGAGATAAACATCTGAATTTGAATCCAGTGTTTGAGCTGTAAACGAACTGTCTGACTCCAAGGAGAAACAAGCCTCGGCAGAGGGGGATCAAACAATGGATCAGGCAATCAACCAATTAACAACAAACTCGAGTTCCAGCTAAAGGGATCAGGGGTCCCTAATGCAAACAAGGCAACTAAAAGTTTAAGGGGATCTGTGCTGGTGACTTCTGACACCAAAAAGATCATCATGGGTCCTAAGTAGTAGAAAGCATCCACCCACATCGGATCAAGAATTTTACATATAAATATTCTTTTGCTTTGGGGTTATTGGACTCCAAGGCCCAGCTATCATATTAAATTTGGTCACACCCTAATGTCTGTCTTTTTGCAGCAACGTCAATCAATCAATCAACATTTTTTGTATGAAAATGTGCTATATAAATAAAATGTAGACAAATTCAAATTCAAGTTCAGATAGAATTCGAACCATGGACTGGTGTATGATGTATGAAGAAAAATGAACTATCAACAAGCACATCGAGGCAAGTGAACTCTTTTCACGAGCAACACATACTTACTGAATATTTGTTACTATTGTTTAATTAATGGAAATAATGCAGTATTATTCTGAATTTAAATAGTTTAGTATTTAATCCGTACAACAATTGGGATAATATAATTGAATAGTTTAGAAAATGTGATTAACCTAACATGGTCAGCACTTTGTGTAAATGCAATGTGTAAGCGTGAATATTTTTTGCATGACCTCATTGCATAGGCCCATACTTAGTGTGTGAGGACAACAGTTAACTTTAAGGTTTAATGTTTGTACATCCATGCCCACTAACCACCCCCTTGTAGTTTATAAGATAGCGCTTAAAACCTTACCAGTAAAAGTGAGTCCAATTTAAGCATTAATGGTTACGGATTATAGTAGAGGGTCTAGATGAGAAAGTTGAATGTAGAAGTAATTATTACGAGAACATGTAAGTCACCAGAAAGGTGTATTTGAATACATGTCCATCCGTCCATTATCCAACCTTCTATATCCCAACCACAGGGTCACGGGGGTCTGCTGGAGCCAATCCCAGCCAAACACATGGTGCAAGGCAGGAAACAAACCCTGGGCAGGGCGTGCACACACACACAGACATACACACAGACATACACAGACATACACACAGACATACACACACACACACACACACACAAAGCACAATTTAGAATCGCCAATGGACCTAACCTGCATGCTAAAATATAATTTATGTCCAAGCATTATATTTAGTATATATAATGTATGATTTTATGGGGTTAATTGTAATGATTTATGTGTCTAAATAATTCATGTGGATAATACATATAATTCAAAGATGCTTAATTATTACATAATGGTTATGGGGGTTAGAATTTTATGTTGATAGTATATAAAAAGTGTTTTGGGAATTGGGACACTCGGGCCAAAACGTCTAAATCCATTACTGTAGATGGACATATACTGGGGGTCCTGGGGTTACAATGTCTCGACATACAACTTTTTGTGTTTACACATAAAACCTTAAAAAACTGAGACGCGAGTGTTTCGGCTTCTGCCATTAGCGTTGTGCTTGCAGACTATGTGGGCGAACTAGTTTGGTTGTGCACAGCTGAAGACTACGCAGTAATGCGGCCTATGAGTGAGGGAGTTGACAAACTAGTTTGGTTTGCGCGCGGAGGAAGTGTTCTGTTTGTGTTGCTTTGTTTGGCCCGTATCATGGCTGCTAAATGAAAGTCCGAGTCTTCGGATGGTAGTGCTTCGAAGAGGAGGAAAGCCATCACGGTAGAAGTGAAATTAGACATTGTGAAGAAACCAGAAGGAATAAAGGTAAGGATTTTTTTTACACTCATGTTTTCTGTTACTACAGTACAGTATATTTAGGTCCTTTTCCTTTTTCTGTGGCTTTGTCTTTTTATATTCTAGATTATGATTTTGCAAATGTGTTAGGATAGGTAAGTGACTTAGGCTGGGCTGTGTTTCGACTTACACCAAACTTCAGGTTACATCACTATTGCAGGAACGGAACTGTGTTGTAACCCGAGGACCCCTTGTAGTTTAAACTAACATTTTGACAGCAATACAACCCAAATAAATAATATTATGGCTTCTTAAACCCAAGCATACAAAATAACCAAATAAAATAATGATTGGGCACCACAGAGATGGAGTGTCTTGTGCAGAGTTGCTGACTGTGCAGTTTTGTGAAATGAAAAGCCCAAATACAAAACCAAAGATCCCAGCTGGCGACAGAAGATTTTTAACATCAATAAGAAGTTTGGATTCAACCCTTGCAATTTAAATGTGACCTTGGAACGGACCTGTGACTTGCATTAATGAGAACAGTGCGGACATCTTCCTATTGACGCCTACTATCAGCAAGAAAACTGCTTGCTTTTAAAGAAAATGAAAGGTGGTACGCGAATATAGAAAACGGCAGGATGCAGAACAGGGTAAGTTTGTGGATGTGAGCATGAGGATGCAAGGACGGTCGTTCATCTCTGGTCATCGATGTGCACACAACTGACAACGTAAGGTGGATATGAGTGTGGTGGTTACCTCTGGTCATCAATGCACAAGCCAATGGCAACATAAACTAGTAACTTTGAAGCTACTGCAGTAAATACTTATGTTGTCTGTTTCACCACCAACGGTACTATTAAATGATCTGATCATAAATGAAATATAGGAATAGAGTACACCTTTTAAAGGACTAAGTAAACTTTTGTGAACTAACAGGTCATATGTATTGGATAAGAAGAAAGTAAAATAGTTACTTTAAACACAGAAAAATATAAAATTGATCAAATAGTTGTTGCCAACAATTTATCATCATACTTAGCTATAGGAAACAATTCTGAGATTTATAAAAGAGAACATGTAACACCAATATCACACATATAATTGATACAATTAGGAATAGAGTTCAAGCAGAAACACTAGGTCATCTTTAAGTTATGGTGGGACATTAAAAAAATCCCAAGAGTATGAGAGAATAAAGATGATCAAGAGGTAATGTAGTTATTTAGCGGTACTACAATCATTGCCTGCATCATATTTTAGTATGCTTCACATTTATCTTAGAAGCAGTATGAAGAGACAACTAAATAGAGTGTTTCAGGTGGTGGCTGACTGATGTCATGTTCTTGCATGTACCTAATAAGACTTGACAGTTGTCACATACACAGTCTTCCATAAAAGGATTAGATATACTGAGAGGAACAATGTAGTAGAATACAGCTTTTATTTGGGTGTGTAAGCTAATAAACCAATCAGAGTAAATGTCAGGTGGCATGTAAGCATTAGGATCAACCGGAGTAAATGGCGGGAAATTTAGTTAGCAGAAAGTACGACACTGTCTTTGCTCTGCAATCATTCTTTTGACATCTCTGCTCAGGGTTCTGCTTTAACATGAAGAGAAATTAAAACACACATGAACAAGCTTCCTCCTTGTCTGATTTCTGACTCATAGTGGTCCTCTAATATATATTTGTAGTGCTAGGGTGTTGTAGCGTGTTAGCAATTATGAACGTACAGAAAAAAAGTCAAGCAAAATGACACCTTTTATTGGCTAACTAAAAAGATTATAATATGCTAGCTTTCGAGGCAACTCCAGCCCCTTCTTCAGGCAGCCTTGAAAGCTAGCATATTGTAATCTTTTTAGTTAGCCAATAAAAGGTGTCATTTTGCTTGACTTTTCTCTAATATATTTCCAATTTCTTTCGTCCACAAAGATGAATCTACCCTGTCAAAAGGGCTGTTCTGACACTTTTATCACTGAATCATACAACACATATTAAGCTACTGTACGAAGAGTCAGTAAAAGGAAAATGACCCCTCTGGCTATTATTAAAAAAAAGAAAAACAGGAAAAAAGTAAACACACAGGCACACACTTAGCCTGGGCCTCTTCACCATTTTAAAGTGCCATTTATTAACAGTAAGATAAAAAAAAAACTTTTGCATTAACACAATGTTGGGTACAAACAATATTCTTTTAACCGTTATCTGCAATCAAAGCACAGCAAAACCATAAAAAAGACCCACATTTAAAAAAAAAACAAAAAAAAAAACAACCCCACTAGAAAGTGTCATGGAAAAAGAAATTTAAAACCCTAAAAACTGTCACGGTGTCGCCAGATTTTGAGCAGCACATAGCATATCCTTAAACAATACAAAGAATCAACCACCAGCTTTTCATTTATTTATTTATTATTTTCAACTTTTTTTTTTTTTTATCAACACTTTAAATTATACATTCAGTACACAATTACCTAGTGCCCCCTCCCGCCCCTTTCATATAAATAAAAGAACCGACATAACTCTGAAAGCAACTTCATGATTTCATGATCTGATAAAGCAGCCAAATACAAAATAATAATAATAATAATACTAATAAAAAAAACCCTAACCCCTCCCACCACAAAAACCGAACACAAGGCAGAGGGCCTACGGCAGCCTCGCTTTGCCGATGCCACTTTTCTGTTGCTCCAAAAGGCCAGACTGAGGGGTGTGGGAAAGCTGACCACTGTACTGATGTACGACATTTTGGATGGTTATGCTTTCTCCTTTCTAAATTCTGTGGTTGAAGTGTGGCTACAGACTTTGACACAATGACTGCCAAAACCACCCGCCCCTCTCCAGTCACATGACAGGGCAAAAATGCATGTTAAAATGATCCACTGTCTCTCTTCCCCTGCTGTATGCTGGTCTTTAGACTTGTCCTGAACAAGATAAAGTCCACCCCATGAAAAGAAACAGGAAGCATCTGTACAATTACCCAAGGATCACGTCCTCACATATAGATGAATGTCAGCATTTTTTTGGGGTGTAGGCCTTGCCTTAATTAAAGCAACTGGAGCTAAGATAGATGGTGGCATCACAAACCCCTCATCATAAAACTTCCTTATTATTCTTTTAATGATTGTGACTCTTGCAATATAGAGCCTTGAGGGATGTCAGCAGCACATACTAGGGCAATGGCTAGTAAAGCAAAATGTAAGAAGGGTCAAGTTTTGTCACTTGATCACAGCAAAATGATATTTCCTACTTCTACAAAAGGAAATTAGAGGTCTGCCATGCTCTGGAGGAAAGTTTTTGCTTCTATACTGCTGGACCACTGAAACATGGCCCTGCTCTTAAAGGCAGATGATGTGCAACAGCCACCCATAAGCCTAGAAACCCTGTACAGACTTGGCAATCAGAAATCTGCCCATGAGTAACCATGATTTGCCTGCATGCCTGCTTTCAAACTAGACTATCCACGGGCTATGAGTTGTCATGATTTCTCCTTAACTTAGGTGATGGGGATGCTGGTGGTACTCCACAGAGAGGGGTATGTGGCAGCACCACCCAGTCTAGTCAGTTCCCCAAAATAGAGCAAAATGAGAGGAAGAAAAATATCAGTGGGCAAGACTTAGCCATCATGCAGAAAGTGGTTATATCAGGCTGTGGCCCTATAGCATTTGCTGCCCAAGGGAGAAAGATGGAGGGTTGGGGGCTGGATTTGGATAAGAGCTTTATGATGAGTGATTGAGCCTGGAAACAAGACAGGCAGAGACGAACCAACAAGGCAGACAAAGGAGCCGTTCAGGGAGGTGGCATCTGGTTATCTAGACAGCAGAGCGAGTTGGGGTGCTGGGTTGGTTTAGACCCATTGTCTTGCACAGCCAGCCCGCAAAATCCACCTCCTCCACCTCTGAACGTTTGATGAACGCATGCGCCTGCAAAAAGAGCAAAACCAGGTTAGGCTAAGTCCTCTTAAGCTTGGATGTGCTCAGGGTAGTCCCTGAGGCCAAGCTCTCCTAATAAAATCTGCTGACATGCAAGTTTTGTGATAAAAATCACACATATTGACCACAAATATTCCTAAACTCACCATCAGCATCTTCAGATCTGCTCTGTCTGTAGGATTTTTCATGAGGCTGAAAAAGAGCAGACAAGTGAAAGAGTAATCAGCATGCTGAATTACCACCACTGAGGACCTAAATTATAGCGAAAGCATTCTCACCATTTTGTAACAAACTCCTGAAATTCAGGTGTGAACACACCGTTAGGAAGCTTGGGAGGAGGCTTTAAAAAAAAAAAAGTGAAAGTTAGCACAGAACTAATAAAATAAGGCTAAAACTCCTCGCACTCTCTCAAGCCACTAACCTCATTTACAATGTAATCCAGGAGCTCAAAGATGGCCATTGCTGGTCTGCTATCAATACCATGTCCTAGAGGAACAATCAGAAAATATGTTATGTTTAACCTCTAGTTACCAGATACTATTTACAATGCAGTGAAAAAGTACTTATTTATCCCCTTCCTGATTTTCTTCATTTTTGCTTATTCTTATGTTATTTTTCTTATGTTTCCAGGTGTTATCACCTCCAAACAAATTTAGTATAATACAAAAACAATTGGAATTAACACAATGCACAGTTTTAAACTGATCATGTGATTTACTGAAGGATAAAAAGTTCACAAACACCAGTATCACCCATGACAAAAGTAATTGCCCCCGTTAACTTAATACAGGTGGAATCCTGTTATAACTAAACCCACGGAACCACAAAAATATTTGGTTATAACGGAAATGTCAGTATAACAAATATGGGGAAAATACATATACTATTGTGACCAGGGTCGGCTGCGATTTGCCATCTCTATTGGCAGTGGTGCAAGGTAAACCATAAACAGTAAACCAAGGACAAAGTAATTTGTTGTCCTCTGCAAATACCGTCTTGCTGCTTAATGTGCTTGTAGCACAATGTTTAGGGCATTCAACACTGGGCTTTGATCTGCTGTTGCTCACACTCTCCTGATCTCTGTGTCTCTCTCTCTCCAGATGACATCTGCCACTGTGATGATTCCAAGCCGCTGGTGCTCTTCTAATCTGCTTGCTTGTGTTGCGGCTCCTAACAGCTCCTATTTTGAATGAAGTCTTCAGACTGTATCCGCCTTCTATATACAGTAATAAAGTGCCTGTATTTTCCTTGGAAACCTGGACTCACCTTTCTGTCTCTCATGCAACTCTGTAACCAAAGTTTGACAATAGCTGTACCAAAAAGCAGTGCTTCTTAAACGGCAAAAAGTATTTTATTTGAAAATGAGATTAGATACAACTGTGTGAAAATACAGAATGAAAACGAGACGTCAGATGCAACTTTTCTTTTTTTAAAACAGAAATACAGGTGTGAAAATAAAGAATGAAAATGAGACATCGGATGAAACTTTAATAGAAATACATGTATGAACACAGAATGAAAACAAGACGTTAGATGTAACATTTTTAAATACAAGTACAGGTATGAAAACAGAATGAAAACGAGAAGTTAGATGTATCTTTTTTTTACTTAATAGAAATACAAACACACCTGTCATTTTTTGTTTCGTTCAGCTCCCAACATCGATCATTAACTTTGTGTTCTATATTTTTTTTTTTGGATGATTCAAAATTGATGACAGTATTTAAGGCGAGCTTCTAAATGCTTTCACCACATCATTTTTCTTTATACCAGAAATCACCTTTTTCCTGGATTATTAATATTTTTTAGGGTTAACTGACATGGTTTCTCACTTTTTTTTTTTTTTGTTCATCTCAAAAAAGAAAAAAAAAAAAACTCTCTGCGAAACTAGAAAAAGTATCCATACACTATACAACTACCCATGCGGATGCTAGGTATGCATTCGGCTATGTGTATAATGTAGCACCTATATTCTCTCCAAGACCAGAAAATTTGGAACAGACTGTTTCTTTGCGACAGGCTGTTGCAGGGTTCCCGTGACTAGACTTGGATAGTGTAGGTACAGCATTAAGCATTTTTTGCATCGCATTATTATTGTCAGTGGTAATTTCTGGCCCCAAAAATGTTTATTACACTGAAATGTACATTTTGTTAAAACAAAGCTTGTTTAACATGATGTTCTATGAATGTTGCAGGGTTCCTGAGATTCAGCGTGGAAAGTGCAAGTGCAGCATGAATATAAGCACTTTTTGCATCACATTATTATCTTCTGTGGCAATTTTTGACACCAAAAAAACTTTTTTATACTGAAATGTATATTTTGTCAAAATTAAATTTGTTTAAAATGATGCTGTATGAATGTTTGTCCAAGCCCACATAAAGTTCTTATTATACTGACAATTTCGTTACTTCGGTGTTCACTATAAAGGGGTTTCACCTGTACTTTTTTGTGCCACATTTAGCAGTAACAACTGCAATGAAACGCTTCTGGTAACAGGACATGAATCTTTAGCATTGCTGTGAATACATTTTGACCCACTTTCTGTACCAAAGTTGTTTGGCAATCAGAAACAGTTAAACGCTATGAATAAGCAAAAATAGAAAAAATGAATAAGGGCAATGTAGTAATTCCAACTGGATTCAGCAGCTTCACTTACCACTCACTGGTCTCCCTGGAGGTCTGGGTCGAGGTGAAGCGCTATACATCTCGCCCTCTGCACCATCAACTACAGGCCGACCAAAAATACTTTCTAGCTCCTTGGCATCAGGAGGGGGAATTGGGTAGCGACCAATGGCAAGTTCCACCAATGACAAGCCCATACTCCAGACATCAGACTGAACGGAATAGTGGGTGCCCTGCAAGCGCTCTGGCTACATAGGAGAGAGAGTAAGAAAACAAGACAAATAAGATTGGATGTAATGGACTTTGAAAATTCCATCACCAGTTTAACTTCCATCCTTAAACAAAAATCTATTATACCAAGCTCACTATCTTAGAATACTGTTGGGCATTTACACACGAGCAAACATGTACCCACCGTCTGAGCTCAAGTAACACTGCCGGTTTTTGCAATCAAACCCACTCACTGTATCAAATATTTTAACTATGCTGCACACTATGTTCAAATAATCATGGCTTTTAAATAATTATGACGGTGTACAGTCTTACTAAGTTGTGTGAAGTACTGCAGAAAACTTGTGATAGATGATGACACTGATGGTGGCAGGTGACATGACTGAAGTGTCTGGGTGTCATCAGCATAACAGTGGAAGCTAATGTTATATTTACGAAAGATATTGCCAAGTGGAAGGAGTTAAATAGTGAAAAGGAGGGGCCCCAGGACAAAGCCCACCTGAAGTAACACCGGTTTTTGCAATCAAACCCACTCACTGTATCAAATATTTTAACTATGCTGCACACTATGTTCAAATAATCATGGCTTTTAAATAATTATGACGGTGTACAGTCTTACTAAGTTGTGTGAAGTACTGCAGAAAACTTGTGATAGATGATGACACTGATGGTGACAGGTGACATGACCGAAGTGTCTGGGTGTCATCAGCATAACAGTGGAAGCTAATGTTATATTTACGAAAGATATTGCCAAGTGGAAGGAGTTAAATAGTGAAAAGGAGGGGCCCCAGGACAAAGCCCACCTGAAGTAACACCGGTTTTTGCAATCAAACCCACTCACTGTATCAAATATTTTAACTATGCTGCACACTATGTTCAAATAATCATGGCTTTTAAATAATTATGACGGTGTACAGTCTTACTAAGTTGTGTGAAGTACTGCAGAAAACTTGTGATAGATGATGACACTGATGGTGACAGGTGACATGACCGAAGTGTCTGGATGTCATCAGCATAACAGTGGAAGCTAATGTTATATTTACGAAAGATATTGCCAAGTGGAAGGAGTTAAATAGTGAAAAGGAGGGGCCCCAGGACAAAGCCCACCTGAAGTAACAGCGGTGGGTTGGGATGTGAAAGTTTTAAGCTGAACAAACTGAGTGCGGCTTGAGAGGTAGGATCTGAACCATAATCTATTGCGAAGAGGTAGTGTGACAAATAGTACCAAAGGCCGCACTCAGATCAAGAAGGATGAGAATAGTAATTAAACCAGAATCAGCTGGTCATTAGTAATTTGTATAAGTGCCGTTTCTGTACTGTGGAGGGGACGAAAACCAGACTGGAACTGTTCATACAGATTACTTTGAGATAAATGAGAATGAAGTTGAATAGCCACTATTTGTTCAAGAATTTTGGAAATGAAGGGTAGATTAGAAATAGGATGAAAATTACTGAAATTAGTCGGATCGGCACCAGGTTTTTTTCAGTATTGGGGTTATCTTACAAGCATTAGGATTTTTTTTCTTTTTTCTTCACACAGAGAACCATAGACAATTGGAATAAGCTACCAAGTAGCATGGTAGACAACAGGACTTTAGAAGAATTAAATAGATAGGATTGGCTAGCTCTGTAAGGTTCATGGCCCGTCTCTACTGACTTGTACCCCACAACATAACAGCAGATGTCTCTATTAGGCTCAATCCAGCATTCACCTAGTCATTCAGCAGCAGTCCTTGTCCCTCTGATACCTAGTCCTACACCACTGTAATACTCAACTATCTTTTAGTACTTATATTTACACTATAACCTGATCTCCACCTACATTAAGCAAATGTTATGGCATCACAACTGCACTGCTGTTTACTCTGTAAACTCACTCTTTCCATGTTTATCACTGAATTTATTTACAGTGACCACAGAGACTTGACCAGGGTTAAAGACAAAAGACACACACACACAAAAAAAGTGAATTTTAAAAAATATTTATTATTTCTATGCATTTGTTGAGAACAATTTGGTAAAATGTTTTTACTGTAAATATTGTGACTCTAATACACACAGGAAGTAAAAATGCTAGGTTTGAATACACAATGGGTGGATGGAAAAATCGAGGGTACACCTTATTTAGAAGGATTTAGGAGTTACAGTGGACTCTAAGCTATCAACTTCCCAAGCGTATTCAGAAGCCATTAAGAAGGCAAACAGAATGTTAGGTTATATAGCACGACGTGTAGAATACAAGTCACAGGAGGTTCTGCTCAAGCTTTATAACGCACTGGCGAGGCTTCATCTTGAGTACTGTGTGCAGTTTTGGTTTTCAGGCTACAAAAAGGGCATAGCAGCACTAGAAAAGGTCCAGAGAACAGCAACTAGGCCGATTACAGGGGTTGAATTATGAATAAAGATTAAAAGAGCTGAGCCTTTACAGTTTAAGCAAACAAAGATTAAGAGGTGACATGATTGTGGTGTTTAAAATTATGAAAAGAATTAGTACAGTGGATCGAGACTGTTACTTTAAAATGAGTTCATCAAGAACACGGGGACACAAACTTGTTAAGGGTAAATTTCACACAAACATTAGGAAGTTTTTCTTTACACAAAGAACGACAGATACTTGGAATAAACTACGAAATAGAGTGGTAGACAGTAAGACTTTAGGGACTTTCAAAACTGGACTTGATGTTTTTTTGGAAGAAATAAGTGGATAGGACTGGCGAGCTTTGTTGGGCTGAATGGCCTGTTCTCGTCTAGAGTGTTCTAATGTTCTAATAATAGCAGCATTTTTCACTCCTATGAAGCATACCACATCTAATACCTACCCTTACCTCATGCACACTCATGGATTCATCCTCTTTTAAATTTCTTCCTAATTTTTTTGGTGTGGGCTCAGGTCATACTGTGTATAAATACACATTAATCAAGCTATATAATTAGAATCTTTAAAAAGCCAAAAATTCCCATTCCTTTTCCTCCTCAATTGAATTACTGTATCAAATTACCATAGGCCCAAGACACTTACCGACATGTAGGAGCGGGTTCCCACAAAGGAATTGGCCATGGAGTCAATAAGCTGGCCACTCACTCCAAAGTCACATAACTTGATTTCCCCGCGAGAGTTCACCAGGATGTTAGATGGTTTTACATCTGTGTAAAACAAATAAATAAATAAAATCCGATAAATTCATATGAGGGTTAAAATGCATTTTCAACTAATAAACTATGAACATCTTTGATATTACACATCAGCTTTCCCTGGTCATAAGTTCTATAGTCACTAGTGAATGCACAACTTCCTTCTATGTATTAATCTGTAAAATATATTTTATGTCACATCTTGTAGGAGGTATGTGAAATATGCACTAAATGAGGATTTATTAAATACAGAACAATTAAAGAAGTTAGCAGATTTAGGTGCAGTATGATGGACACGGAAAGATATCCAAAACAGTAGGATATGTATTGATCAGTACAACTGAGTGAGCACAAAATTTGTAAATTCATGTAAGAAATTATAAAACACCTTTTTCCAGGTCCCCCTTAATGGAGTTTGCCTATTATCCCTGTGCGCACTGGTTTCCTCCCACAGTCAAGACATGAAGGTTAGATGAACTGGCATTGCGGTGTACATGTTCACCCTGTGATGGACTGGTGCCTTGTACAGGAGTTGTTCTTGCCCTGTGCCAGATGATTTATAGGGTAGCTGCCCTGTGACCCTGCCCTGGATAAACAGGTTATGTAAATAGATAGATGGACAGATACTTGATTGGGCCAGCACTGATAGGCATATTACCCTTGTCGTTTCAAATATGATTTTATATATATATATATATTTTTATATTAATGTCTTAAAAACTGTATTTTGAGTCCAGTTCCTAACTTGACTAAAGAATAATTGTGTGTACTGAAATAATACTAGTGTGACTTAAATTTTTAAATCGCTTTAAAATATGTTCAAGCACAGAACATCTGCACTTTTGGCTGTAATCTGGAGCATAGTTGTATTAACAACATCAAAACACTTGTTACAATTCCCAAAGTCTTTTATCCACAAGTCTGAATATTGTTTGAATAAAATGATTCTCTGTTAAAATAGTTTAATATATCTCTCTGCAAAAACGCTACTGTGTTGATTGCTTGCATGGCTATTCGTTTAGCAGCCATTTCTGCAATTTGATGTGTCATATCAAGTTCTGGAAACTCCTGCCTGCTGAATAATGACTGAAGTCTAACAAATTTAAACAAGGTACAGTGTTTGAGACCCTGAATGCAACTGTAAATAAGGCAGCATTAACGAGTTCCATTCCAAGAGCACATTCACAAGTCCACTTTGTTTGTAAGTTCGGCAAACTCAGCCTAAGCACCCAAATAACACAATACAACTCCCAACCCTCAACTTCTATAGAAAACATGTACATATATACGGCAATTTGTACACAAGAAAATGCTTTTAAAAGTTAATATTTAGCATTTTGTTAGATTTATTGTGTATTTTAACAACAGCAAAGCTATTTTTTGTTTCCTTTATTTTCCATCAACTGGTATTCCATTTATGCTAAATGGTATCCAACGTTTGCAGAGCTTAACGACCTCTCCTCAACCCCTATCAAAAACATTTGTACTGTACAGTACTCAAGAATGTGCTTTAAAAAGTTAATTTGTATTTTTTTTTCTTATAGATTTCCATTGCATTTCAACAACAAACAACTGAAAGTTATTTTTTTCATTTCCCTTGTTTTCCATCAGCTGATCTCAATACAGTAGACTCGCTTACCATTTCTGGCTGCCACACACAAAGTGAGCAATCAGATAGCATCATCACTCAACATCTACAGTACTGCCCATCACTTAATATTGATGCCCAGTAAGTGTTTTTGGTGACGATTCATGGAATGCTTTGAAGCAAGGACAAAAAGTCCTTCAGCTGCTAACTCCTGTTTGAGTGAATCAAAATAAAAGCCCTCACTAAGCCTACGGTACTCCTGATGGGATGCTCATTTCCGAAGATCATACAATAGAGTCGATTAGGACAAGGCGAAAAGAATAAGCTGTTCATGAGATTCGACCGAAGGTCCCTATTTCGCCTGCACTCAACCACACTAGTTGGTTTTGTACTGCATGTTAACGTAGGCCTGTCTCTGAGTGAAGAAGAATTGCCCTTAATGAGTTTCTAACTGTGTCCACATGTTCTTGTTGAGCACACTAAATTCCAGGCATCTAGGGCTGGAAATAAAGTGTGTTAACTAAATGTAAACAGAGATACAGCCAAAAGAACAACCATTCACAGAGGTTGCACGCATGTGACTGAGAATGTAAACAGTAATAGTGTGGGTTTTGGGCTCCTCCTAGTGACAGATACGCAAACTAACTTACGTGCTGCTGTGAAATTTGATGCTACACTAATTTCACTTATTTAAATAATGCATGTCCACATCTTTGAAATTTCATAACTTGAAGGTTCATAATGTAGGGGACATACTGTACTGAAAATAAAGCAGCTTAATTCTCTATGCATCCCTTTTATAATCTTTGAATATTGATACTTTATTGTCATATCAGTTTTGGTTGGATGGAATTTGATTTGGTTAAGCACATACAAATGAACATTATTTCAGACATATACAGTGCATCATTAAGTATTCACAGCGCATCACTTTTTCCACATTTTGTTATGTTACAGCCTTATTCCTAAATCGATTAAATTCTTTTTTTTCCTCAGAATTCTATACACAACACCCCATAATGACAAAGTGAAAAAAGTTTACTTGAGGTGTTTGTAAATTTATTAAAAATAAAAAAATTGAGAAAGCACATGTACATAAGTATTCACAGCCTTTGCCATGAAGCTCCAAATTGAGCTCAGGTGCATCCCGTTTCCCCTGATCATCCTTGAGATGCTTCTGCAGCTTAATTGGAGTCCACCTGTGGTAATTTCAGTTGATTGGACACAATTTGGAAAGGCACACACCTGTCTATAGAAGGTCTCACAGTTGACAGTTCATGTCAGAGCAAAAACCAAGCATGAAGTCAAAGGAATTGTCTGTAGCCCTCCGAGACAGGATTGTCTTGAGGCATAAATCTGGGGAAGGTTACAGAAACATTTCTGCTACTTTGAAGGTCCCAATGAGCACATTGGCCTCCATCATCCATAAGTGGAAAAAGTTCGAAACCACCAGGACTCTTCCTAGAGCTGGCCGGCCATCTAAACTGAGCGATCAGGGGAGAAGGGCCTTAGTCAGGGAGGTGACCAAGAACCCAATGGTCACTCTGTCAGAGCTCCAGAGGTCCTCTGTGGAGAGGAGTACCTTCCAGAAGGACAACCATCTCTGCAGCAATCCACCAATCAGGCCTGTATGGTAGAGTGGCCAGATGGAAGCCACACCTTAGTAAAAGGCACATGGCAGCCCGCCTGGAGTTTCCCAAAAGGCACCTGAAGGACTCTCAGACCATGAGAAACAAAATTCTCTGGTCTGATGAGACAAAGATTAAACTCTTTGGTGTGGAATGCCAGACGTCACGCTTGGAGGAAACCAGGCACCGTTTATCACCAGGCCAATAAAATCCCTACAGTGAAGCATGATGGTGGCAGCATCATGCTGTGGGGATGTTTTTCAGCGGCAGGAACTGGGAGACTAGTCAGGATAAAGGGAAAGATGACTGCAGCAATGTACAGAGACATCCTGGATAAAAACCTGCTCCAGAGCGCTCTTGACCTCAGAATGGGGCGATGATTCATCTTTCAGCAGGACAACGACCCTAAGCACACAGCCAAGATATCAAAGGAGTGGCTTCAGGACAACTCTGTGAATGTCCTTGAGTGGCCCAGACTTGAATCCGATTGAACATCTCTGGAGAGATCTTAAAATGGCTGTGCACCGACGCTTCCAATCCAACCTGATGGAACTTGAGAAGTGCTGCAAAGGAAGGGGTGAAACTGGCCAAGGATAGGTGTGCCAAGCTTGTGGCATCATATTCAAAAAGACTTGAGGCTGTAATTGCTGCCAAAGGTGCATCAACAAAGTATTGAGTAAAGGCTGTGAATACGTATGTACATGGGATTTCTGTTTTATTATTTTTAATCAATTTGCAAAAACCTCAAGTAAACTTTTTTCACGTTGTCATTATGGGGTGTTGTGTAGAATTCTGAGGAAAAAATGAATTTAATCCATTTTGGAATAAGGCTGTAACATAACAAAATGTGGAAAAAGTGATGCGCTGTGAATACTTTCTGGATGCACTGTAATACAGGAAAACCAGTAATAATTTTTTACATTCATATAGCGTTTTTCTCACTACTCAAAATTATTACCCGACATGCCCAAGCAACTAATTTAACTCACAAAAAAAATGACTGATCAAGTTTTTTTGGAGGTTCTACTTCAGTAACTATTTGTTAAGGTTGGGGATTTAAATTTTTTGTTGCTATGGTTGATTTCTGGAATATTCTGTGCATTCTGTGTGGTGTTTGAATAGTTTACTCATGTTTACATGAATTTGAACTACTGTTTACAATCAAAATCCAGGTCAAACAGCAGCTCTAATCTGATTCAATTGTAGCACCCCAGGGCTTGAATTGTGCTCCATCACAGACAGGATCCCATCTAATTTTAGTTGTTGCTGAATTAAGCTTCAATTTGTGATCACGAAGTAGGCAAGTGTGTATAGGCAATGGAAGTAAGGATAAACAGTTATCTTAGTACACAATTACACACTTCTGTTAAGAATTACAAGACATCAATTGGAACAGACTGTTCCCATATGCATCCATTAACAGCCCAATCAATACAAGCATAGGGTTAAGGGAAAGTGGAACCCAAGATAGCACCAACATACTAAGCAGAAACCAAGCCAGGACATTAGAAGAAACACTAACTACTAAATACCAGGCCAATTTAGAAGTGCCAATTGACCTAGCACACATCTTTCAGATGTGGGAGATAAACCTGAATACCTGAATGAGATCTGGGCTCTGATTCTTCTTATTTTAAATACTCTAAGAATAGATGGTGAAAGGAAAGCATGTTGGCTCTATTGATCTAATTTTTTGGAGTGCAGAATGGGTTATCATCATGGCTACAACTTTCTGTTCTACTGAGCCACTCTTCATTTTAATAAGTTACATTCACATTGTTGTTATTTTATATGGCTGATGGCTTTATCTAAAGTGATTTAAATGATAAGGATATTTTACAACTATTTTT
This sequence comes from Polypterus senegalus, assembly GCF_016835505.1. Lineage (NCBI taxonomy): Eukaryota > Metazoa > Chordata > Cladistia > Polypteriformes > Polypteridae > Polypterus > Polypterus senegalus. Next base: position 143,756,670 of record NC_053163.1, on the reverse strand, counting down.
AAATACATTTTTACAACACAGGTCACAGCCAGGTAAGCGACTTGCTCAGGGTCGTATAGTCAGTCACAGGCAAGAATTTAATAGCCACGACTGCTGTTTCAAGCAGAGACCCTTGGCCTCTTGCACAATACTGCCATGTTATTGCTGGCTAAGTACACTACATTACTAGAATATACTCATCTTACAAAGAAACTATAACTAAGAAAACATTAATATTTCATTAGAGTTCTGGCAAAGAAACGCAGAGGGGCTAATACAGGGTGATACACTATGTCTCACTATATACGCAATATACCTCCACCCTGAAGACAACTACAAGAAGCAACAAATTAAAACAAGTTAGAAAATGTATGCATTGCTTAACATCCAGGTGTGTTCAGGGACTTAAGTTAACTAATACGGAAGTCTGAGTCTTTCACATGTTTTTAATTACCTCATTTAAGAGTCAGTTATTACATTTTTATTTATTATATATTTTTGTAACAATAAGTAACATTAAAAAAATAACAGCAGTAATAGAATATAGTTACACATGCTAGTAGACTGCATTAAGCATATACTTTTCAACAGTATTGTACAATGTGATGTAGTTAAAAATGTAACAAACAGGCTTGTGGTAGCTCAATAGCTTTTATACACAGCAGATTCTAATTCAAGTGATATAAAAATGGCATCAATTGATATGCGTTTATGGTAGAGGGTTTATGACTAACTAAAGTTAATTTTTTTTTAAAACATAACATTTTTGAAAAAATGTCCAATACAGTGGTTCCCAATAATTATCAAAAGAAAAATGAATATGAAGACAAAATGGCCAACACCATCATAAAATCACTACCATGAAAAGACAAAATGCAACCAAACTTGTCATTTAGCTATTAATATTAATTAAAACTCAGCCATTATTTAAAATTACAGTATATAACTATCTTTAAATTTAGAAATTAACCAATTTACTGCAAAATGGATAACCAAATTTGACAATTACCTTAGAGATTTTAATTCCAGTCTGAAGATACACACACAAGCTGTAACCCATGCTTAGTCTGTTGTACTTTATACTGCTAAAAAACTCTTTCAGCAAGCATAAACTGTAATCCTGTACTCTCCTTGCTATTTGTGGCACAGTCAGCCTCTTCACTTCACTGCACTGCATAAACTGTGTACCACAACACAGTCCTTGTTGCAGGCCCAGCAGCTCCTATCATCTTCCTTGCGCATCAACTGCAGTTCCACTTCTAAACCCATCCTATGTTTATATTAACTACAGTAACTGCACCTTTCCTGTGCTATTAATTAGTTCAAACACCATTTAGCTGCAGGATGATGAAGTTTATTTTTTTATAATACAGTCAAAACAGTCTTATATTTTCTAACATAACTGTTTTCCTCTTCATTTGCAGGAAAATGAATTTTGTTTTTGTACTTTTATGGTTATACTTTCTCAAAGCTGTGGGAAAAGTTTGCTTCTATAGGAGTTGCTTGTGTGTGGACTCAATCAAGTTAAAAGAACTATCACGTTTCATGATGAGTTATAGTGAGTTCAGGTATTGTGGCATTTTGGGTATTGTGGAGAACAGGCTTAAATCTCCTCTTTCAGATGCTATTTAATGCTGGATGGGTTACATCTGATACAATCAGATAGAGAAGAAAAAGCATGAGGGGGTCCGGAGAGCACATTACAGTTTATTAAAGTTGAAATGTGTGACCCAAACTTTGAAATGCAGTTTGAATTCATCTATGTTGTTGACTGGAAGGGGGGCTGCATCATTAAGTTGCTTATTTATTTATTTATTTTTTTTAAGTTCACCAACAGAAATGATTCACTCCATGTGAACACTTTAAAGAGAAGTCATTCTGAACGTTTACGTCTTCAATCAGGCAGTTTTAGATGAACTGACTTCGAACAGCATGTTGCTTTTGTAGACACAGCGATCCGAACCTGTGTTCAAGTGTTAATGCTTTTAAATGCAAACCTATGGTACATCTGGACACGTCTCACCATCCTACTGCCACCTTCAAGCTTTTTAATGACAGCAGCAGTTCTTCATTATCCAAGCCACAGGTTCTTATGTATGTTGTTTTTGTTTTGTTGTTTACGATTTTAATTATATATGTGTATGTTCTTCTTCTGAGCTTCAGTAAAGTTTTAATTTCCCCTTAACGTATATCTAATTTAAAATATACAAGTTGATGTAACCACTACCAAGATAAAATAGAGACAGTAAACAAATTTTTGACTAAAGTTGCACAGAATGTTTCTTTGTTTTAATACAGATGAGCTTGCAGATTCGCCAATGCTTTTCAATGGAAGATTTTCAATGTTCAGAACTGTCTTCAGACATCTGAACAAAAAATTAACTGCCTCAAAACATTTTCTTGAAGAAGAAGTGTGCCAAATTTCAACAAAAACTATACCATAATGGGGTGAAGTTGTTTCTTTCGGACAGACAAACAGACAGATATGATTATCACAGTAGGTGCTTCTTGCATTATATGTAAACACGACTTAAAAACTGAAAGGATGGCAGAAGTACAATATTTAGTGCAATATTTAAAAATGAAAAAAAAATATATATAAAATGACTGTACACTAACTTGCTAAATCTCTGAATTATGCCTTAATATACATGTATGTATACTGCTCAAAAGTTGAAGCTCAAAAGTTGAACAGCCTTCATTAGGCTAAAACAATGAAAAGAAGTAATAATATCTAAAACTGAATCTAAGACGTACATTAGGTTAGGCTAGGGAAGGAAATTAGGTAGTGCACATTGACTGAGACACCATGCTGACATCATTTGGAGCATGCTGAAGTCCAAATGTAATTAAAGAATTAAGAACAAGTCTAGAACAGGTACTACCAGTAAATGGTGTCTGCAGTTCAGAGGTTTCAGATATGGTGTGGTTCTGTTCACAATAGAGATGGGTTTGAACTATCAATAAAATTAACAGCAGCCACTTCAAAAACAAAAACTGAAAAATCCTCTGCAAATAATATCCCTTAAAAAGTATTGCCATGGTGGTGGCCACCATTGTTGGTAATGTATTTCAAAAGGGATCCGCATCCAAAATGTCCAATTTAATAATAACTTTATTTACACAGCATTTAACATACATTTACATGCAACTCAAGCAACTGCTTTCCACTGATTAATCAACAATCTGCCCAAACCCCAATAGTTGTTAATTTGTCCAATCAAACATTACCAGTACATACTGCCCTGCTCTGCAATGGACTGCTAGTATGTTCTGGAAGAAACTGATTACCTGCATGCTTCTGCTACAACACTTTTAACCATAAAACTTTGAAGGTTATCAGCCTACATATTACCCCTTGCATATATTTCAAAGAAAGAACAGACACTGTGTTTATCAAATTACAGCCAAATAAGGGCATCAATAAACCAATATCTAAAAACTATAATTGTGGAAATGTAGTTAATACCCAGCCTTTTAGACCCTGACTTTATTTATGTGCAACCACGTGAATGTCTTAGAACTTAAAATAAATTTACCATCCTATAATGTATCTGAAAGAGCTGAACACTCAGTTTAAATTGTCCAAGAAACATTTGCAGATTTGGTATGTCCTCACATACACTGTGGAATGTAGGGCATGTATCATCTTGCTAAAAACTGGAATTCTCCATAAAAATGTAAATTTCCACATGTTAACTGAAGAGACTGTTTGATAAATCAAAAACATGTATCATAATAATATATTCAAGCGAAAGTAAAAGTTATAAATGAGACTCGGCTGACAATCAACTTCTGCATTTTATGCCCAAGTAGGACTTTGTTATTTACTCATCAATGAGAGCAGACCATTCAGACAAACAAACTTATCAATCCAAGTCCCCTAATTTCTCTAGAATGACATCAAGCTGAGTTTTAAAGATTTCAAAAGTACAACTGCCTACCATGCTATTTCCATATTTGTGATGATCTGTACAAAGAAAAACTTTCTGCTGTTCAGTTCAAAACACATTCTTTGTATTCAACACACTGGGCTACCTAACTTACCTAATTTTTATTTGCACTGTTCATTTTCTCAGTATACTGTCTGGATGTAGATAGTGAAGAGACCCCTAAGACGTTTGGTCATTATTCTCTTAACTCACCCCCTTCCAAAAAGCAGTATCAACCAAAATAATAGCTGATATTTTCCATTTCTTTAAATGGGCAGATTCCTAGAACCACTATATTCTAGGAAGCTTGAAGCTAAAAAAAAGCTATTTTTTTATCATGTGAGGGACCTTCCTCTCAAAAGTGTGCTAATTCAGACAGAATGGGAAAAAAAACAATAATTTTATAAATTGCTATATCTAGATGATGTATTCAACATCCGAATGGTACATTTCATTGTGATTCACCATCTCAAACATACAGGGCCAGGCCCAGAAATTGTTGATTGTAAAACTGGTTTACAAATGACTCTGCACCTGCATTCACAGCAGTTCCACTGGGAGGACCTTTCTCAGGAATCCAGAATTATTTTTCTAAATTTAAACACTGAACCAACAAGTAGATGGATAGCCTGTGTAGCTATTCATGTAGGCATTTACTGCAGCAGATACAGGGAGTGAAGAAAAAAGAAAAGATAAGGAATGAGGAAATTGGTCCTTTTACTTAGCAACACATATTATTCATTAAGCATATTCCTTGATTTTGGCTACTTTTTAAAATTGATGTCAAACAACTACAGCCTGTACCTGCACTAACATTTTCACTACAAACAGATGGACTTTTTAAATTGTATTTTGGCATCTCTGCTTTGTTAGAATAAACATAATTAGTTGAAGTCTGGGCATTAAATTTTTTCTATTTTTACAGTGCAATACAAATCTATTTTTTCTCCCATTTGATATTTCACAAGTTATCCCTTTTTCCTATATACCTAACAAGCTTTGCCAAGCCTATACATTTTTGTAATTATAGTGTTTGCCAAGAAATCCATACCAATGCTGATTAAGTTCTTTGTTACATCATGTTATTTAAAGCATACCTTCTATTCAAAAGCAACAGCTCTCATGTAACATTCTCTTTTGTTTTCTTCCAGAATCACAAAAATTAGACTTTTCCAAACAGATTTTAACGGTTTTCAGTTTGACGAAAAACTTACTTGCAAGTTTCCTTTTTTTTTTTTAAACACACTTTGTTTCTTCACTTTTTATTGACATACATACATACATGCAGTACTAGCAGCTCTACATATGTATACTTCCATACAAGTTACATCTGTGAACTGAACATGATAGATGGGAAAGGAAATGTTTAGCAGTCAGAAGCCTATTCATGGCTTGAGGTTTAAGCAACTCCTAAGGAGCAAGGAAGAAAGAGAAAGGTGAGCAGGTCATGAAAACCAGCACAATACTGCTGAGGAAAGAAATAAGAGCAATGATAATGCAGTGAAAAGAAAATAAAGCACAGGCAAAATGTTAGAAATTTAAAATCATTCAGAAAAACTAGGGCTAAGTTCACTCTACATCCGAGTTCTGATTTTATCCATTCATAATATATGTGACAAAGATTCAAGCCTTTTACAAAAAAAAAATTGAAACCTTTACAACTAATATGCAATATTACATCTGTTACAGTACAGGCATGTGTGATTTGAATGTAACTGGGTCTGAACACTTGAATGTTGACTGTCTAGAAAAGTGTAGTTCCCCTGACTAATTACCTGTCAGTGTTGAAGCAAAATTCATCATATTTTTTTGTTGAAAATCAAAATGGATGACAGTACAGATGCAGAATGTCAATGCAAAGCAAGATGGATATATACACATACATATATATACATATACATATATATACATATACATATATATATATATACACACATACTGTATATATACACACACACATATATACATACTGTATATACAACATATACATATCTACATATATACTGTATATACACATATATATACAAATCTACATATATATATCTACATATATATATATATATATATATATATTAGGTGGGACTCATTAAAAAATTAATCCAATTAATTAGAGGCTGTGTAAGAATTAATCTTGATTAATCGTATGTAATCGCACACGGAAATTTGCCCCAAATCGCAAATGGTTTTTTTTTTTTAAATTTAAAAGGGTTTTAGTGGGCTTACAGAATCAAATAATAGACATGGACATGAATATTGTAAACTGAAGCTGTTTTAATTTCTGAAAAAAAGCTTTTAAACTGCATTTGAATTCAAAACAGAAACAAAAATATCATCCCTGGTTAAAATTGGGCAGACTTAAAAATAAAGTGGTAGTTTAAGTACTTTAAGTACATTTTCAGAATAGTATTGTCTTTAAATAATAATAACCAAAATTTCACCATAAAGTGCAGTTTTTCTTCTTAAAAAATAAGTCAGAAACATAAAAGGTAATTTGACCAGCTTACTCTTTAAACTCTGAGTAACATTAGCCAAAATTATTTTGTACATTAGGCTAAAACAGTGTGATCATTGAACATTTTGTAATTAGATGTATTTAGAATTACTAACGGTCACGGAAGTCCAATGATCCCCAGTAAGAGCCACAAAGTCCGCTTTCTGTAATGCATCTAATTTTGCTTGCTTTTCAGTGTGCACAAAACCATGCTTTTATCAAGGCTTCGCTCGGGTAGTCGAAATGATCAGTCGTAGGAGCAGCGCTTTATTCCGACTCTAACATTTTTGTAGCTGTGATGTGTGCATCAGTGTAATGGATGTACCAGGAAATCATGCATTGACAAAAGTTCCGTTTGCTTGGAATTGAAAGTGTGATTAAATCGTTATTTTTAACGCGTTATGGAGTACATGCATCGAAGCTTCTCAGCTGTGCTTGTGCTAAGAAAGGGAAAATTTTAAAAATAACGTAACATGATTCTGCGTTAACCTAATATTTTTCATACGTCCCAAACCAAGGAGATGCTAAGGTAAAATGAATCGGTAGCGCGCGTACATAGTCAGTACATCCCCTCTCGGGAATCGAACCTCGAATGTCGGCGTTAGAGGCTTAAGACTCTACAATTAGCCACAGCGTGTGGCTTGTCTATGCTAAAGTATGTATTGTAGATCGGGTATATATATACATTTATATATATACCGTGTATCGCAGTGGAGAAGTAGAAGTTATGAAAAGAAAAGGGAACATTTTAAAAATAACGTAACATGATTGTCAATATACAGTAATTGTTTTGTGAGTGTTATTGAATGTTGCTGTCATCAAGGATTTGATTATCATTATTTCTTTCAATCAGGCTCGTATTTGTAGGATGTGTTCAAGTTACATTCCGTGTTTGTCAATCGTTGTAAAGATAAGAGGTTTCATTCATCGATTAGTTCCTTACTGCATCAATAAACAGCTCGTCTTCCTTTTATCTGTGATGTGACAAACTGCATGCACGGGTTTTTTTACACTGTCTTCCTTTAGCAGGACATTCACTTTTTCCACCGTGTGCTTTGTTTCGCAGTAGCTGCACTTATGAATATGATTGTATGTATAAGGCGCTTCATATTTTTTGCTGCCTTCTCAATTGTGTAATTCGGTTTTGTTCAGCACTCTTTGGAACTGTTGCTTTTGTCTGTGCACTGCGTCAGTTCACGTGAGCCGCTTGGTGTTCTTGCATCGAAGGTTCCCAGCTGTACTGGTGCCATCTCGTGTAATGTCAGCTAAGACCCGGCACTTAAAAGTTTCTCTCGCAGTTTCAATGAGTTTGTGCCAAACACCACCCTGACCTTCTCATCTTCCTCTGCATAAGCACAGTCCTTCACCCGTGAACATTTACCGCAGTGTTTGTATTGGATTGCGCTGATGGACGGCCTTATATGGGCAGGCACTAAATTACAAACGCTAGTGGCAGCCTGTCTATGAACTTAATTTAATATAAACTTACGGTTCACGCCGTGCTTTGTTTCCGCAGTAGCTGTACTTATGAATATGCTTGTATGCATCATTTGCTTCATAATGTTTTTCTGCCTTCTCAATTGTGAAATGGCGTTTGTGCTCATCGCTGTTTGGAGTTCTTCCTTGTTCTCTACGTACTTACGTAGGAGGCGTGATGATGTCACACTAAACTCCGCCCCAGCGCCATCTCCAACTCAAGACTCCATTACATTATATGGGGAAAAATAGCTTCCAGTTATGACCCTTATGCGTAGAATTTCGAAATGAAAGCTGCCCAACTTTTGTAAGTAAGCTGTAAGGAATAAGCCTGCCCAAATTTCAGCCTTCTACCTACACGGGAAGTTGGAGAATTAGTAGTGAGTGAGTGAGTGAGTGAGTGAGGGCTTTGCCTTTTATTAGTATAGATAGAGATATATATATATATATATATATATATATATATATATATATATATATATACAGTGGTGTGAAAAACTATTTGCCTCCTTCTTGATTTCTTATTCTTTTGCATGTTTGTCACACAAAATGTTTCTGATCAACACACACATTTAACCATTAGTCAAATATAACACAAGTAAACACAAAATGCAGTTTTTAAATGATGGTTTTATTATTTAGGGAGAAAAAATCCAAACCTACATGGCCCTGTGTGAAAAAGTAATTGCCCCTTGTTAAAAATAACCTAACTGTGGTGTATCACACCTGAGTTCAATTTCCGTAGCCACCCCAGGCCTGATTACTGCCACACCTGTTTCAATCAAGAAATCACTTAAATAGGAGCTGCCTGACACAGAGAAGTAGACCAAAAGCACCTCAAAAGCTAGACATCATGCCAAGATCCAAAGAAATTCAGGAACAAATGAGAACAGAAGTAATTGAGATCTATCAGTCTGGTAAAGGCTATAAAGCCATTTCTAAAGCTTTGGGACTCCAGCGAACCACAGTGAGAGCCATTATCCACAAATGGCAAAAACATGGAACAGTGGTGAACCTTCCCAGGAGTGGCCGGCAGACCAAAATTACCCAAAGAGCGCAGAGACGACTCATCCGAGGGGTCACAAAGACCCCAGGACAACATCTAAAGAACTGCAGGCCTCACTTGCCTCAATTAAGGTCAGTGTTCACGACTCCACCATAAGAAAGAGACTGGGCAAAACGCCTGCATGGCAGATTTCAAGATGCAAACCACTGTTAAGCAAAAAGAACATTAGGGCTTGTCTCAATTTTGCTAAGAAACATCTCAACGATTGCCAATACTTTTGGGAAAATACCTTGTGGACTGATGAGACAAACGTTGAACTTTTTGGAAGGCAAATGTCCCGTTACATCTGGCGTAAAAGGAACACAGCTTTTCAGAAAAAGAACATCATACCAACAGTAAAATATATTGGTGGTAGTGTGATGGTCTGGGGTTGTTTTGCTGCTTCAGGACCTGGAAGGCTTGCTGTGACAGATGGAACCATGAATTCTACTGTCTGCCAAAAAATCCTGAAGGAGAATGTCCGGCCATCTGTTTGTCAACTCAAGCTGAAGCGATCTTGGGTGCTGCAACAGGACAATGACCCAAAACACACCAGCAAATCCACTTCTGAATGGCTGAAGAAAAACAAAATGAAAACTTTGGAGTGGCCTAGTCAAAGTCCTGACCTGAATCCAATTGAGATGCTATGGCATGACCTTAAAAAGGCGGTTCATGCTAGAAAACCCTCAAATAAAGCTGAATTACAACAATTCTGCAAAGATGAGTGGGCCAAAATTCCTCCAGAGCGCTGTAAAAGACTCATTGCAAGTTATCGCAAATGCTTGATTGCAGTTATTGCTGCTAAGGGTGGCCCAACCAGTTATTAGGTTCAGGGGGCAATTACTTTTTCACACAGGGCCATGTAGGTTTGGATTTTTTTTTTCTCCCTAAATAATAAAACCATCATTTAAAAACTGCATTTTGTGTTTACTTGTGTTATATTTGACTAATGGTTAAATGTGTTTGATGATCAGAAACATTTTGTGTGACAAACATGCAAAAGAATAAGAAATCAGGAAGGGGGCAAATTGTTTTTCACACCACTGTATATATATTTGTATAGGTTTCTGAAGATAGTTTCACTTTATTTTTGAAAAGAAAAAGAAAAACAACTGTGATTTAGTATGTTTATTTAACTTACTCCTCCAGTTTTTAGCACTGTTTATAAATGCAATAGAAAGAGACAACATCATTATTTATAATGTCAAATATAAATACTTGACTAAAAAAAAGAATTTTAGTATCGTATAAAATGCAGTGTGGACCATTTAGGGTATTTACTGATCATGTCAGGAGGAAAAGCACTATGGGCCTATTCATTATAGATAACCAGGGAATGCCTGCAAGCCCAACTCAACTGAAGAACAGAAAAACATAAATGAAATTAAGCAAAGTAGAAATATCAGCACTGCTGCATGGAAAGTGACCCCCCCATATACAGCAAAATTTACTGACAAAATATCGCTTGAAAAGAGGAACAAGATATACTATGCACAGCATTACATGCAGCATTTCTGCTGTTCTTCCGTCTGTTGTAGGCAAAGCAGCAATGGTTTTAGTGTGAACTCTAAAATGACTAATTGCATGGACTTTTCAAATATTTAAATACTAGTCACCCATCAAAAATGATAAGACAAAAACAAAACAAAAAAAATCTTAAATTAACAAGCCTGCCTTGGAGAAGCAAGTTGTGTACAAGCTGCAGTAACTGCTTTGGGATCCGACTAACTCCCTGTGAGTAGCAAAGGTCTCATTCTTTCAACATTTAAAAAAACTTGTATTGAAGTGACTATAGCTGCAGGTAGAAGCTCCTCTCGCACTTTACGCAACTGTTGTCCAGAAATGGCTCCATAAGCTTTATGACAACAGTCTCGGAAAGTCTTTCTCCTATGGGATGACTGGGATCTTTTCCTAAATAAGGAGTGACATTGCACATGCATTTTGTCAGCATGCCCGTGTTGATCAAACACAGGAAGCTCTACAGTCTACTTGTGACTTTACGCTGTAGGAAGATAAGTAAAGAAATTAAATGGGTAACTAACATTCAATCTGGCTTTTATATAAGTAACCTAAATGTTTTTCATACAAACACCATTACAAAACATAATCACAAACAGGGCTTTGCACAATAACTTGGTGAACTCTGTAAGCCCTGCTTTTTCTTGAAGGACATGCATATGGCAGATCAACTAGCAGGACATCGCCCAACCTGTTGCTGCATCCAGACGGTGCCATCTTTCGCCTTTACGCCTGGTGCAGCTGTGTTGTTCTTATGTGTGAGTGGACATTTCGTGTGGGGAGGGCTTCTATACTCTTTCTCCGATATACAGTGGTGTGAAAAACTATTTGCCCCCTTCCTGATTTCTTATTCTTTTGCATGTTTGTCACACAAAATGTTTCTGATCATCAAGCACATTTAACCATTAGTCAAATATAACACAAGTAAACACAAAATGCAGTTTTAAATGATGGTTTTATTATTTAGGGAGAAAAAATCCAAACCTACATGGCCCTGTGTGAAAAAGTAATTGCCCCCTTGTTAAAAAATAACCTAACTGTGGTGTATCACACCTGAGTTCAATTTCCGTAGCAACCCCCAGGCCTGATTACTGCCACACCTGTTTCAATCAAGAAATCACTTAAATAGGAGCTGCCTGACACAGAGAAGTAGACCAAAAGCACCTCAAAAGCTAGACATCATGCCAAGATCCAAAGAAATTCAGGAACAAATGAGAACAGAAGTAATTGAGATCTATCAGTCTGGTAAAGGTTATAAAGCCATTTCTAAAGCTTTGGGACTCCAGCGAACCACAGTGAGAGCCATTATCAACAAATGGCAAAACATGGAACAGTGGTGAACCTTCCCAGGAGTGGCCGGCCGACCAAAATTACCCCAAGAGCGCAGAGACGACTCATCCGAGAGGTCACAAAAGACCCCAGGACAACGTCTAAAGAACTGCAGGCCTCACTTGCCTCAATTAAGGTCAGTGTTCACGGCTCCACCATAAGAAAGAGACTGGGCAAAACGGCCTGCATGGCAGATTTCCAAGACGCAAACCACTGTTAAGCAAAAGAACATTAGGGCTCGTCTCAATTTTGCTAAGAAACATCTCAATGATTGCCAAGACTTTTGGGAAAATACCTTGTGGACTGATGAGACAAAAGTTGAACTTTTTGGAAGGCAAATGTCCCGTTACATCTGGCGTAAAAGGAACACAGCATTTCAGAAAAGAACATCATACCAACAGTAAAATATGGTGATGGTAGTGTGATGGTCTGGGGTTGTTTTGCTGCTTCAGGACCTGGAAGGCTTGCTGTGATAGATGGAACCATGAATTCTACTGTCTATCAAAAAATCCTGAAGGAGAATGTCCGGCCATCTGTTTGTCAACTCAAGCTGAAGCGATCTTGGGTGCTGCAACAGGACAATGACCCAAAACACACCAGCAAATCCACCTCTGAATGGCTGAAGAAAAACAAAATGAAGACTTTGGAGTGACCTAGTCAAAGTCCTGACCTGAATCCAATTGAGATGCTATGGCATGACCTTAAAAAGGCGGTTCATGCTAGAAAACCCTCAAATAAAGCTGAATTACAACAATTCTGCAAAGATGAGTGGGCCAAAATTCCTCCAGAGCTGTAAAAGACTCATTGCAAGTTATCGCACACGCTTGATTGCAGTTATTGCTGCTAAGGGTGGCCCAACTAGTTATAAGGTTCAGGGGGCAATTACTTTTTCACACAGGGCCATGTAGGTTTGGATTATTTTTCTCCCTAAATAATAAAAACCATCGTTTAAAAACTGCATGTTGTGTTTACTTGTGTTATATTTGACTAATGGTTAAATGTGTTTGATGATGAGAAACATTTTGTGTGACAAACATGCAAAAGAATAAGAAATCAGGAAGGGGGCAAATAGTTTTTCACACCACTGTAGAACACTCATCCAAGTTCACCACTGATATAGCAAGTCTTTATTTGTAAACTAGCAGTGTCAGATTGGGGGTATGTAAACGTGACTGAGAGAATAAAACTGAATAAAAAAAAAAAAAAAACACGCCAACTTTTACAAGTACCATAAATTTACACCGGCTGTTACAGACTCAAATCAAATGTACTGTATATTTTTATTCTATAATAGTACAATAAGAGCAGCTCACTACTCAAAATTGTCGAGCTTGGAATTGAACCGGGAACCTCTTGATTATAAGTCAACAGTTTTTACTGCTGCACCACTCAAATGGTCTTGTCAGTGTCGTACCCTAACCCAATTTTTTTTTTTGAATAAAAGTGCACTTGTTTTATTTGTACCTTTTGTGAAAGTGCTTATTTGATATTTGGACTTCAGTCTTCACACATTATACACTTCATGTCTACAATTTGTCAATTATTACTAAAACATGAAAAACAATTCCTGCCTCGCATTTCATCCCACATTTACACAGAACGTTGTAGAGACGGAACACACATGAAACGTATGTATTCCAAATGATGATATATTATTTACCCTCTACAACTCCAGGTACCTCACTGCCAGAAAAACAGATTTTAACTCTGAGAATCTTCTCTGTGACTTAAGCTACGTCTGACTCATTTTCAAAACAAAAGACGTTGATGAAGAGGTGCAAAGGAATTTAAGGTGGGCTGGGACTATGAGTTTTTTTGTAGGCGTCAGGGATTCTAGTGTTAAATACATTGTTTTACAAGAGTAGGAAACTGAATGAAGCAAAAAAAAAAAAACAAAAAAAAAAACAGAGCCATCTCAAACCCTGTCTGTATGTGGCGTGTACCTGACCAACATTTTGCATTTGATGCAGTTAACTTATGAGAGTCTGAATTTGGTTGTTCCTGCTTCCACTGTAATTCATGTTCTGTTGAAGATGGCACATATGCAACCTCCAGTATTCACCAGCAGTATTGTAGAAATAATGTGCCAAAATAGTGACTGGCTGTTCTTGCCTATAATATGGCACTGGAATAAGCGTTTTTTCTAGTATCGATATAACCAGTGTGCGGCTCTTTTTCAGGAAGACATTCTGACTGAAAGAACCTCTGCAATGAACACAAAATGTCATAAAAGTAATGAGAGAGATATTTAATATAAATCTCAAACCAAGCATATACAATATGTGGACATTATCTATGATCCAAGAAGGTTTGAGGTTTGTATTTCTGTAAGAAACAAAACCAGAAGATGAAAACTTTCAGACTAGAAATATGAACTGGCTCTGTTAACATTAATTTCCTGTACAACCTTGGTGCAGATGTGTGTAATTTAATTAAAATGCCCAACAAAATAAATATCCACACATGCAGGACTTGCACAACTGTTACATTTATTTAATTCAAGAATACAAAGAAAAAAAAGAAAAAAAATTAAATGGAGAGGGGGGACACTTCAGTAATAAGATCTCCTACTGACAGAGTACAGTTTATAAATTACTGGGCCACAATCTTATCTTCAATTCCAAAATATGAAAAGATCCAAAAACCCATATTAAAAGTGACCTGTAGCCAGTAATGCCAGCTGGTGGAGAAATGTACTTGGCAGCAGGCAGTTTGAGCATTTGTGCATTTGTGCATGTTACTATGATTTAAGGCGAAAGCTCTATAGCAAAATTGCAGTTTTTAAGACTGTGAAATCACTTTCAGAAACAAGTCTCAACAGTTTTAGAAATACTTCAGACGATGAAAAGATTAAGGTGAGATGAACCAAATTAAGACAACTGCAAATGTCTACTTTAAATTGCTTTTCCTTTCTTTCCTAAAAGATCTTAAGTACAAAACTATTTAATATGCTATAATATTTTATTCTCTGCTTATTATTTTTTACATAATGTATAGTACACTCAGACAATTTTTGCAATGAATATTCTGAGAAGAAATGGCAAAATTTTAAGTATGATGCACTGGATCAACAGTGGACAGGGTGTCAGCCTATTAAAGGACATTTTAAAAAAGTAGTCACATTCAAATGTAATTATGTGTATATAACTAAATTCTATGACTGAACAAACAGTGTGTCATGTCTAAGTCTCCTGTACCTTTAAGTGGGACAACAGCAGACATGCCAAATACATGGTGCAGCAGAAATAACTCCCACATTTAGAAAAATCACTGTGGGGTCCCCAAAGCAGGTAGAGGGGTGCGGCCCGTTCCGTTAGGTACGGTACATAATAAAGTTTTCAGTCGTCACCATGCCGTGGTCGGGTGAGCATCGAGGCTTTGTAGTGGAGGCTTTTTTCAAAAATGGCGAATCTGTAGCTGCGACGCAGAGGGTGTTTCCCACGCAGTTTGGTTTACGTGCTAATGAAAGTGTTCCAGACTGAAAAACGATTTTGCTGTGGGTTCAAAGAGTAAGGGCAACAGGAGGTTTCCAAACATTGTCCTCAGACCAACTAAAAGAGGCTATTCCAGAAGAAATTGAAGGAATTTCGCTCGACACACTAATGAGACTGATGGAAAACTTCCAAGAACGGCTCCAAATGTGTATCAGCCGTCAAGGCCACCATTTGGACGATATAATTTTTTAAACTTAAAGTAAAAAAGCTTTTTTATATCTACATTTGGGAAATAAAAAGTTAAATGCATATCTCTGCTTTTAAAAATATTTAAAAGAAATTCATGACCATTAGCACTTGCACCATGGAACAGTTTTTATCCACAGGCTGTAAGTTAACTAAATAGGCGGTCATACTGACCTCTGCATTATATTGCTTTTAATAAACTATTTTAAATTCACTGCTGCTGGTACAGTGTCACTAGTCTGTGGGAGTCATACCAGGAAGAAATGCATAGTTCAATTTAGATGATAGCGTATTTGTACTTGAACTTGAAATGGTTAAACAAACTGAAAAGCAGAAGAGACAAGGATAAAGAAATTTAAGGTTAATTTGAAGGTATAAGTGAAGAGGTATCTTTACCTGTATGCAACAGTTTTACTGGGTAGATAAGTATGCATGTCTAGCACTACATTTATGGTATCTAGACTGTGCTATTGAGACAAACTCAAATGGTGTTTGTGAGTCAAAATAAAGAAAAAAGAAATTTATATTCCTTTACACAAGAGTTTTACTGGGTTGGCAAGTATGTAGGGTTAGTACCTCAGTATCAATGAGATATTACATACTGTACACTTTATAAGCTAGCTTGGTGTGCATTATTAACACTGCATTTTGCATCATGTCTCAACATATATATTTGCGTAGAGCGATGTCTGTGTGAGTGAATGACACCTGTCAGCTAGTAGTTACCACTGACAGAGACTGCTGTAGTATAGCTATGATGATCCTAAACTTTGTGCTCAAATGATCAGATGCATGAGTTTTTTTTTTTATCAAGTTCTGTTCAAGACAGCTATAGCCATGTGCTTCTAAAAAACACACCTTATGAAAATGTAATTCTGTACTTTTATGTAATTACCTGTATACTAGGGGGCTCTGCCCCCAGCTCGCTTTGCTCGCCCACCCCCGTGTTTGGTTTACCGGTTATACAATTTAAAGAGATCGTTAATTTCATGGGAATTGTTACATATGCATTATTTTCACTTCTACTTTAAAAACTTTTGTAAAAACAATAATTGTCCTTTATTTCCGGCCCCGGTCATGGTTAATTCTCTTTCTTGCAGGATGTATAACGCTGCTCGTGTTGTGAAGTTGGAGGGGGGGGGAATTGGTGCAGCTGATCATTTGATCATTTTAAAGCCTGTACAGCCGCTGTCCTTTTTGCCACTTCGTGTCTCTGCTGCTCGCGTTGTGATCGCTTCTCGGTGATCATAAATATACAACTGACCAAATTGTGTTTTCTTTGAAATTAAACTTTTTTTTGCTTTAACTGTTGCGGGACCACAGATTCTCATAGCGTATGGTCCATTATTGTGTAAATCTAAGTTTTGTGCATTGAATGATGCGAATGCAAAAAGACTTTGTTTTCTGCTCTTTGCCTTTTCTTTCTGACCTTGCTTTGTCCTGCTTTTTTTCCCCAATTACACCTGGTCCTGATGATTAATTTCCTTTTGTTTGCGCTAATGCAATCTTTAAGTCGTTAAAGTTTCATTTATAACGTATTGTCCTTTATACGCACCAAGACCCCTGTATCTGTGTGTGCTGCGTGCCTTTACACTACTGATTTTTTTTTTTGCTGGCAGTGCTCGGATATTCTTGTAAGTAGGGCGTGTCTTGCAAGAATCTCATGTTATATATACCCGTGAGACGCTCTGAGGCCATTCTCTTTCGTCTCGCGGGTCTTTTATTTGTCTTCCGTGATCTTAACGTGAAGATCACAAATCGTCTCCTAGTCATTCCCTCCCACAGGATTTCTTTTTATAATAGAGAGAAATTAAACAAGTCATGAAACATGACTAATATTACAAATGACAATGGGAAAAGCATCACAATATCTGAAAAGCTTTATGGAAGAAGATAAATCATGTAAGTGGGATAATGCACATCAATTTGACATTGCTGCCTTTCAGTGGATGTTGCAATATCATGCTTCCAAAAAATAAATAAATAAAAGAAAATAAAATGCATTCTACCCTTTTATGATATCTCTGTGGTCAATATTCAGGAGTAAGATGAAGCCTTCAGCCAAAAACCCAATGACAAATGAAAAGCTACTATGCCAATTTTAGAACAATCTGAAACTGAACCATCTACTAAACTCCTTAGCATCAGACCTAAACGTTACTCAGGCTGTGAAAACAGTGCTGAAAGTGTTAGTCCTGAGTGCCACTTGGGCAACAATATAGATGCATCTCGTGTAACACCCAAGGATTACTCGTGCTATAAAAGTGCCAAAAGAGCTAGTGCCAAGCATTAGTCGGGCAACAGTACAGGCATGTCTTGCATAAGCGGTAGGCCCAAGTGTTACCCAGACAACAGTGTAGATGCATCTTCTCCAAGCCTCATAATGGTATCTCATAAGAGACGTCTCTCATCTGCATTAATGACAAGATGAATCTGTCTTCAGGCAGTGAAACAAAATGATTCTGGTGAATCCAAAAGAGATACTTTCATTACTTGCACATGTGCTGTTCATATTATTATTAATCATTTCATTATTTGTATCTTTATTATATTGTACTTTTTACACTTCTGACTTTGTGTTTTGCATGTGTTAAAGTAGAAAGATTACATTTAATAAAAATATAATTTTTCAAGCCAAAAAAAGCAACTCTTTTTACATTTTTTTTGAAAAAAAAAATGCAAGGCTGAGGAGTTAAAATCAAGTGATAGTGATAATGAAGTTAATTTGTCATCAGACGCTGTCACTGACAGTGAAACAAACAACTGTTTGGTAGATTCCAGCCTGCCAGGTTTCAGTGATGCTCATGTTTGGTGTCATCTTCATACCACTGCTGACAATCCTTCACCACCTTGTTGTCCATTTACGGGTAACCCCAGTCTAAAGATGTCGGTTGATCATAATTATCTGGACTATTTACAATTTAGGATAGTCTGATGAAAAAAAATATTTGTTGAAATGAGCCAGTATGCTGAGCAGGGTCACAAAAGTCACAGTAAACCATCTGCGTGTTGCAGTCGCTGGCTACGCTATAGACTACACAAGGGTGTTTTGCAGTTTCACGATACTGCAGGACACAGTGGGTATACCAGTCTAGAGACAGGCTACCTGTTAAACTGGTTGTTGCAGACACCCATTTTCAGTGAAGTTATGAGTATCATTTTTATTATAACATACATGCATTTCACAAATAACGGTAACTATGATAAAGCCAATCACCCAGCACCAAAACTGTACAAACAGTGGGATCTATATCAGAAGATCATCAAAAATATTGAGATATTCCAAACTGTGACACAGGTATTCAGTCTGTCGGTGGGCACGATTTGGTATCATGTTTTACATGCTACGTAAAACAAGCTTTAAGTGCAGCTGGACCTTGATATTTTACAATGCTAGACAGACCACGTGTGATGGAAAGTACAGTCAATAGGGCATTGCTACATCATCTGTGCAGTCACTGGAGGAAATTTTGCTTGACCAAGATTACTGTATGGCAATTGATAGCTTCTTTACCTCACCTGAACTGCCTGAGACTTTACTTCAAAGGAAAACGGACACATATGGCACTGTACAAACAAACCACAATGATAAGCCTGCTGATTACGGTCACGTGAATGCATCAAGCTAAAACGTGGTGCAGTAGCTGTGTGACAAAAATGCAAAATGATTACGATCAAGAGGAAAGACAAGAAAGATGTATGCCTTCTATGTACTGCTCATAATGAAGCAACTGTTAATGTTGGTGTCAGAAGAAATATGGAAGTTACTATGCCTTGCACTGTGGTAAGCTACAGTAGCACAACAAGTGGTGTCGATGGTTCTATCTTGTCAAGAGCAAGCAATAAAGAAAGAAAAAAAAAATTAAAAAACACTTTCAACAACATCTGCTCAAACAGTGCCTATGTGCACTGGTGACAGTTTCAAAACATAATACACAAACCATGTATACTAAATCTGCATCAGTACAGCACTGGTCATTGCATACCATTTCTGCTGTGATTATTTTGACATTTTCTATCAGAAATAAAAATTTTTGTTGATGAAAAAAGATGTTAATGTTTTTGGCTCGTTTTTTTGAGGATGAACTTAATGCCAAAGAGGTTAAAGGCATAAGCCACACAAAAATATGAATGATTGTATCTTTTAAATCACCCATCATTATTTATATTGATGGCCAAGAAAATCTCATGTCATCATGTAAAATGGAGACAAACTTCCTGATAGAATGTGCTTGAATGGGGACCCCAATTGAACAGCAGCAAACAATATCAAAACATCTAATAAAAAAAAAACCCTCAAATTACTCGTGTTGCACAACCCAAGTATCTACTCATATGCTTACAATGCCCCAGAAACAGGTTTTTCTGCTGAAGTATTGTTAAAATACTGTTATCATCATCAAGGGGAAACACTCAGCAAGTAAAATCAGCAATTTGTTCATCAGTAATCCTGAATGCAAAGTAGTAAATTGTATTAAATATTACGTGTAATTATGAAAATATCTTGGTGTCCTGTAACACTAAGCACAATGTACAATTGTAACAAAAAAGAAAAAAAAAAAAAAGGAAAAATTACCAATTACCTCAACACCACACACACACAAAACTAGTACTTACACCAGGAAGACCTGAATTTACCAGGCAAACTTAATATTTTACACTGTATGTGTCTTCCACAGTGATTACAGACTTTTTACTATTAAAGGAAATCTTCCTGCCTAGGCTTACACTATAAAGAAGTCAAATTCTTTACAAGCACAAGCTATCATTACATCGTTAATTAGGTCTGACATGTGCACATTGTTTTTTTTGGGTTTTTGAAATTTGGGTAACACACCCTTATTCAGTGGCAAGAAATGAAAAGACCGAAAGTTGGCTACTTATGCTAAAGTGGTTTCCATTGTTCTGCACACTTGCAGAAAAATGTGATGCTCGGGTAAACAAAAATGAACAAATTACTCACCTCTGTGCATGATCTGGTGCTTCTCTCGCAGGTATGCTAGCCCACGCAAGACCTGTGAACATAATAGCAGTTATTGCTACACTCACACATATATACCATTTGTACAGGTACTTAGACAGCAGCACAGAAAATATTATATATGTCAAATCTCTCTTTAACAAACTAGGCTTTAGTGTATACTTTCACTGCATTTTGCAAAATAATGAACAAGACTAGAATGCAAAACAAATCCAATTCACCGCATGTACATATAGCAGATACAGTCGGCATATTAAGGTCGACAATGAACAACATTTAAAAGTAGTCTCACATGAAATTCAAAAGTGATCAATATTGTATTAAGCCTCAAATGGAATGTTTATGTGTAGTTAAATGCAGGCTAAGTGTTCAAATTAAACCAGTGTTTAAAAGAGGGTGTGAATGAAGTTGGAGTGTAGAATGTTATAGGCGTGAGCAGGAAAACTCATGAAAATACTAGAAATGAGAATTTTGAATGGTTTAGTAATTAGTAATGTGATACTTTCAATATCTGAATTGATCATGTTAGTAATGGGTATAAAGTGGTTGCTGGCTTCCTGTGTTTCACCTCTATAACAAAATGAAGGCTCTTACGTAGGTAGACCCTGACTAGGCACCTCCTTTGGCTGTTCTGGCCTTATAGTGATAGTTTACTACCGAGTATGAGGTGTACAGTTTGAATCACTTGAGGATACTACCCTACATTTGAAAATAGGCTGCACAGTCAACACCACAAACCAAATACTATTTATATCATAACCACCTCACTTATGGTTTTTTTTAGTAGATGAGCATGGAAGATGATTTTAAAACAGGTGATCAAAACTGGTCCTTACTCTCCAAGCAATGCTTTAATTGGACACCAATTATTTTAGCTTACAGACTACTCCATGTAATCATTAGCAATTAAATTATGCTCTTTAATTATTTTAAACCTACTGTAGATATCTAACGTTCTACAAAAACCTACAAAATAGAAGGTGGTGGGGGGGTGTTATAACTGATTAATCACTTGTTTTTCTTGGTTATAAAAAATATTTTATTAAAGTCAGCCAGTTAATAATGAACACTTAAACAACAAATGATGGTACCATTAAAGCGGACTAGCTGCTATTGTGATTTATGGTTAATTGCCTTCTAATCAACCAAAACAGGTAGCTTAATAAGTAAAATGCTGCCAAAAGAGAGTAATAATATTTGCTTTAAATGTAACAGAAATAAATCCTTAGTCAGCACACAGATACATAAAGCCACATCTTGCGTATGGGTAAGCGGATGTACAATTTAAACAGATTATTTTCATGACAATTGTAACGCATACATAATAGACCTATTTTTAAAAAACAGCAAAATGTAATACTGTACATTGAAAGACAATTATGTTTCATGAAGCGTTAGTGGTATTCATTGAGTTATACGTTTTCATTCTGTTTGGCTTTGAAATTAACATGCAAATACTTTTTAAACTTACACTTTTGCTGTAAAACTTCAGTAATAACACTATTTGGAATGAACTTTTCGTCAATATTGCTTTGAATTTTGATTCTGTGTTTGGAGTTACATAGTGATAATGCAAAGTATAACTGCCCATGGGTGAATATTGTTTCTTTCTCTCTAATAAATAAACAGACTTTTTCGAATATTTGTCCCTGTGATTTGTTAATTGTCATAGCAAAAGCTATACTATTGGGAAGCTGTTAACACTTTAATACACATGGCATATCAAGATCTCCTTTGGTGTCTAATTTAGTTATCCACGGATGATGTACTAAATTACCTTTCTTGTCACCCGTTAAAATTTTACATGTCAGAATTGTTCAACCAATTTTGAATACAACTAATATTGTCCTATTGTATAGCCCATCATTCATATATAAATTACGCAATAACATTACGATACATCCTTCTTTCAACAGGAATTTGGCCGGTGAAAGACTGGGCGGTGTTAACGGTTATAGGTATTATATGGGTTATTGTAAGGGGATGTTTTCATCTTCCACACAATCACCACCAACTGTTTCAGCATAGTCAATTGGTACAATTTAACCAATTTGTCGTGTAACTGATTGATAATTTTCGTGTAAATTTGTTTGACTTCATCTTTTCTCTGTGTACTCATTTCTTCTGTTGATGACCCTTCAGGATGAAATTCTTCATTAAGATTTAGACATAATAAGTCTTCTTTTATTGGGAACTTAAATGTGAGGAAAATGTAAAAATTTATAAGCGCTGAGAGTGCAGGAACTGTGTTAGTCCTTTGTTAGTTGTGTTAATTACAGTTATGCTTGAAAGTTTGTGAACCCTTTGGAATTTTCTATATTTCTGCATACTGTAAATATAGCCTACAACAGATTTTCACTCAAGTCCTGTAAGTAGATAAAGAGAAACCAGTTAAACAAATGAGACAATTATACTTGGTCATTCATTTATTTATTAAGGAAAATTATCGAATATTACATATTTGTGAGTGGTAAAAGTATGTGAACCTTTGCTTTCAGTATCTGGTGTGACCCCCTTTGCAGCAATAACTGCAACTAAACATTTCCGGTAACTTTTGATCAATCCTGCAAACCGGCTTGGAGGAATTTTAACCCATTCCTCCGTACAGAACAGTTTTAACTCTGGGATGTTGGTGGGTTTCCAAACATTAACTGCTCGCTTCAGGTCCTCCCACAACATTTCGATTGGGTTAAGGTCAGGACTTTGACTTGGCCATTCCAAAATATTAACTTTATTCTTCTTTAACCATTTTTTGGTAGAGGGCTTGTGTGCTTAGGGTCGTTGTCTTGCTGCTTGACCCACCTTCTCTTGAGATTCAGTTCATGGACAGATGTCCTGACATTTTCCTTTAGAATTCTCTGATATAATTCAGAATTCACTGTTGCCTCAATGAAGGCAAGCCGTCCTGGCCCAGATGCAGCAAAACAGGCCCAAACCTTGATACTACCACCACCATGTTTCACAGATGGGATAAGGTTCTTATGCTGGAATGCAGTATTTTCCTCCATTTGTACACAATCTGTCTGACTGTGGATTGGTGGAGTCCAAACTCTTTAGAGATGATTTTGTAACCTATTTCTAGCCTGATGAGCATCAATAACTCTTTTTCTGTGGTCCTCAGAAACTTCCTTTGTTTGTGCCATGATACACTTCAACAAACCTGTGTTGTGACGAGCAGACTTTGATAGATCCCTGTTCTTTAAATAACACAGGGTGCTCACTGTCACCTGAATGTCATGCCATTGATTGAAAACACCCGACTCTAATTTCTCCTTCAAACTAACTGGTAATCCTAGAGTTTCACATACTTTTGCCACTCACAAATATGTAATATTCGATCATTTTCCTCAATAAATAAATGACCAAGTATAATATTTTTGTCTCATTTGTTTAACTGGTTTCTCTTTATCTAATTTTAGGACTTGAGTGAAAATCTGATGATGTTTTAGGTCATATTTATGCAGAAATATAGAAAATTCTAAAGGGTTCACAAACTTGCAAGCATAACTATATAGTTCACAGACACATGATATTCTATATGGTGTTCCACAAGGCTCTATCCTGGGTTCGCTGCTCTTTTCGATCTACATGCTTCCGTTAGGTCAGATTATCTCGGGGCATAACGTGAGCTACCACAGCAATGCTGATGACACGCAGCTGTATTTATCAATAGCAACTGATGACCCAACTCTGTTGATTCACTAACACAATGTCTTACTTGCGTTTCTGAATGGATGAGTAGTAATTTTCTCAAGCTAAATAAAGAGAAAACAGAAATTTTAGTGATTGGCAATAATGGATAATGAGGTTATTAGAAATAAACTTGATGCATTAGGATTAACTATCAAGACGGAGGTAAAGAATTTAGGGGTAACTATTAATTTATTAATTTCCCCTTGGGATTAATAAAGTATCTATCTAGCTCTGACCTGAATTTTAAATCACATATTAATCAGATCACTAGGACAGCATTTTTTTCACTTAAGAAATATAGCAAAAGTTAGACCTCTTATATCACTGAAAGATGCTGATAAATTAGATCACGCTTGTTTTCAGTCAACTAGATTACTGTAACGCACTCCTCTCAGGACTACCCAAGAAAGACATTAATCAATTGCAATTAGTGCAGAATGCAGCTGCTAGAATCCTAACTAGGAAAAGAAAATCCAAGCACATTTATTCAGTTTTGATATCACTACACTGGTTACCTGTGTCATGCAGAATTTACTTTAAAATACTGCTTATGGTTTACAAAGCCTTAAATAATCTCGCCAATAGGAATTCTCCAGGCTAATATAGTGGAGCACTTTAAAAAAAAAAAAAACTGCTAAAAGCACATTACTTTAACATGGCTTTCTCATAACTTCATTTTAGTTTAATCCTGATGCTCTGTATATTCAATTAATTATCATTGCTATTCATGATGGCTCCAAAATCCGTACTAACCCCTACTCTCTCTTCTGTTCTTTTTCCAGTTTTGATCAGCACCACCACCTAATCAAAGCACCATGATGTCCCTGCATTGATGGATTATAGGCCAGAAGGCCACGTGACTGTCATCATCAAGTTCTTCCATGAGAACCCTGAATACAATGAGGACTGATCATTTATGTTAGGTAGAATGCCTAGAGGGGGCTGGGTGGTCTCATGGCCTGGAACACCTGCAGATTTTATTTTTTCTCCAGCCGTCTGGAGTTTTTTGTTGTTTTTTCTGTCCTTCCTGGCCATCGGACCTTACTTTTATTCTATGTTAATTAGTGTTTTCTTATTTTAATTCTTACTTTGTCTTTTTTTCCTCTTTCTTCATCATGTAAAGCACTTTGAGCTACATTATTTGTATGAAAATGTGCTATATAAATAAATGTTGTTATTGTTGTGTCTGACAAAAGCATTCACATGAATAAAAGGTGAGAGGACCATGGGCGTGGGCCATTAACCCTAAATGGTTGAGAGGAGGGCGGGACTTGATAAAATCTCTTGGAGATAGATACTTTATTAATCCCAAGGGGAAATTCACATTTACATTCACAAATAGTCTTGTCTCAAGATTTTTTTTATAGTAGAGAGAAATAAAAAAAAAAATCAAATTAAGAAACTGACTGGAACAAAAGGCTACAGCCACCAGTCCTAGGAAGGGCCACCTCAGTTCTAAAACTTTAGACCATTGACACAAACCATCATTCATTTCAAACAGGGCTATGGTATTAAAAATATAAACTACAAAACAGCCATATCAATTTACATTGGCAATGTTACAGTATGATCTTAAGTAAGGCAAATTACTTGACAGGTATACAACTCATGAATATGGAAACAAAATTTTGATATCTTCAAAATGCTTCAATATTTTGTTCCTAAAGGCTAATTTATACTTTTGCGTCAAGCTAAATGCACATGCCCGAATGCCAGATGGTGGTGTTAGTAGCATGCAAGAAAACCAAATGATCCATTACAATGCAGACACTGTTCGCTCTCCGGGATTACCACTCATGTTGCTGCACATTTTCTTCAAATGGAGGAAAGTATTTATCTCTTATATTTTTTCCACTTTATATACATTTACCCACTTCCAAACTGATGTTAGCCAATATTTTACACTACTAGTGTTATGAAGTATCATATATATGTGGATGTTTTCTAACTTCTTCGACAAGTCTTTCTGTGTTCTGCTCCAGATTTACTTTAGAATTACAAAAGATGAACAGAAACACATTTCAGGAGATGCGTAGTTACCAAACTTCAGGAGATGTGTAGTTACCAAACTGGCCAATCAGAGTCATAGGAGTCTGCAAAGGGTCAACATCGAATATATAGTCACCTTTTTAAGGAGGTGTGCATCCGGCTATGCTGTTGACTCTACATAGAAGTAGAAACCAGCCTTAAGCCACTTCTGCTGGTAGAATGCCAAGTTTCAACAACATAACCTTTAGTTTGGAGGTTCAGTATTCTACAGCTGTGGACCTTGTTGTCAATGTACAAAATAACACCACATAGTACAACAGGGCTGTGACTCTGTCAGTTTTCAGTAAACAAGGACAGAGAAATGTCTCTGGTTTTACGCTACCAGAAAGGTGAACTCAGTACAGAGATAATGCTTATAGCTTTAAAAAAATTGAAGGATTTAGTAGATTAATATAAAATGTACAGAGAAGCAAAAAACTAAGCTGCACCCACATCTGCAATGTCTGTTATTTAAGTATATAAAATAATTTAAAAAAAGCTTTTAAAGAACCCTTACAATATGTAGTTTTGATGTATAAACCTCTAGATAAAACCCTCCAACTAAATAAAATGCAGTTTTAGAAATATGCCCACGTAGAGCAAAATTAGAATCAATGTGGGACAAAAACCTTTGTAAGCTGGTTGTGCTTGAGGCCATGTACCTCTTACTTTAAAATCCTACAAGTTGAAGATACTCACAGCTATACTGACTTTCCCCAGGATTTCTTCAGGAATTCTCCGTGCTTCCTTTAACACCTGATCCAAAGAGCCTCCATCCTGTGAAGAATGAAAAAGGGTATTAAATAAAACAATCGTCTCATCCCAAGAGGAAATTAAACATGCACAATAGGAGTAAAAAAAGAGAATTAACATCAGAATGCCAGTTTCTATGTTAAGTGGCAAAGTAGGATTTTGACAGAAACACTGGTCTCTAATACCTGAAGTGCAGTTGTCTTCAGATTTTGTCCAACAATTGCCTTTTTTTGCTGTACAATAAATCATTAAATTGCCATTTGCTTGATTTGGGTTATGTTACAAATTCTGAAATCGAGTGACACTGAAAGTGTTGGCATGTTACTAGAAAAGATACAATAAGCTTGTTATCAATGGAAACTGACTATTTATCCAGAAATCTTGGTCACCTTACCATGTGTTCCATGCAAATGCTGATTTCTCCATCACTGTAGAAGGCACCATAGAAGCCCACAATATATGGTGAATTGCATTCATGAAGGACTTGCAGCTCTCGGATGATTTGGTTCCGGATGGCAGGTTTGATTTCAAGGTGGATAAGCTGTTTATTATAAAAGAAAACACACACATACATACATATATATTTATTTATTAATCATCCCGTTAAAAAATGAATGAGATTTGCTGACTTGGTATGTATCTCCATACTGACCTTTCTTGCCATGATGAGCCCTGATGGCTTATGGCGTACCTTGGTGACCACGCCACCATTTCCAGCACCAAGCTCACAGATTCGGTGAAAGTCATCATCTTTTAGCTCTCCAACCTTAGCTTTTTGCGTTAAGAAGGCCTCCAGCCGCTTCTTCTGTTGTTCATCCAGGTCAAGCTCTTCTAGCTTTTTCTGTAGAGCCTCCAAATTAGCTCTATGGAAAGGGACAATTAACACTATCATGCTATTTTCTCCTTGTGCTACAACAGGTAGCATTAAACTTAAGACATTAATGGCCACCCATTATGGAAAAGACAGATACCGTGATGCTGTTTCCAAAAAACAAGTATGGTGGTTGGCAAGGCTGTTGCAATTTTTTTTTTTTAAACACATCCATAACATGAACAGGTCAAGTCTAACACATATCATGATGAGAAAACCTGCACCTCCCTTTATGCCACTAAAACCAAAAAAGGTAATTGCAATAAGTAAGCAACTAGGAATGAAGTCATCTCTATTTTCAGCAAAAGCTGTGTAAGGAAGTCTAGATAAATGTGACTGAAAAGTCTAGATGGTTCACTGACTTGCATGGGTGTCCAATCTTGGCCGCTTCATCACTCACCAACCACACAGTCACCTCCACTATAGTATGCTGCCTGCAGTGTCCGCCCACCGAGAACAAACATGGTGTGGCCAAAGGCGGGTAGTGAATCGCTAAACCCCAATTCAACAGGCAGCCATCTGAAGCACACTATAATACTACCCCCGCCGCCCCGTTCACCCTCAATGGCCTCCCTTCAGCCACAATCGGGTCACCGCTTACAGCATTACCTGCCATGTGTGCTGGGCGGGCAGTAAAACGCCCCCCTCCACTCCATCCAGCTTGCGTCCAGTCAGGAGCAGTAGCTGCGGCGGAGTAGTGGGCGGGCAGCGAGCCATTATCCTGCACACGAGCTATAGCTGTGGCCCCGGTGACTATGGACCATAGGTCACCGTTTGCCACCGGGAGCCACCCGAGGGACACTACACTGCACAAGAAGTGAAACTGTCCCCCTCCAGCCACCACTTGCAGCATCACTAGGCCGAAGATGACAGAGCAGCAGTTACTGAGGCGCATGCGTCGCAGCTGTGTCCTCGTTCATAAGTCGTAGGTTGGATGTCTGTAACCTGGGGACTACCTGTACTGTATTATTAATTTGTACAAATGTAAGAAAACTCTTTATGGACCAGAGAGAACTGAATCCCTAAACTCATAAATAATTTGTTCAATCTGTTGGGTATAAATTTATTATTAAAAGAACTGTTTAATTATAAACCCAAATACAGATGAAAATGGTAGTAAGTTTGACTATCAATGATTACTTATTATTGTCTTCCCAAGTTTCAACAGAAAGTAGGTTATAGAAAAAAGAAACATAAAATTCTTAATAAGCAAATGAATTAAATATTTAGAAACTGCACAGAAAAAAACAGAAGTCATTTTTCACAACTACTAAGGTAAGTAAAAACTCACTCTAAACTAATAGCAACAATTGTTACTAAATTAAAAACATGCCAGGAACAGAAGCCTGCAAAGGTGGTCCCCTCAAAAACCAGGATTGAACATTCATGGCTTAAAGTGTACATATGAGATAGCTTAATTCTCAGTCCTTTCCCACATAAAACAGATAAAGGCTGAAACTTGAAAGCATGTTCTATCATTTTGTCCAATGAACGCTGAATTAATGAATTCACAAACGTTAATGTGGATTTCTCTTTGTCTCCCATATAGTAAACAGCTGGTGACTGGTTTAAGATGAAAATATCAACAAGTACAGCAAACTACAAAACAATATAAGCACATTAAGCTGCCTGTTCGTGAAAGTGATGGATTATGACCATAAGGAGAGACTCAGTTTAGGTCCTACCTATTCATTCAGAAGAAGCCAGTACCTATTTCTGGCAGCATTAAGCACAAAGCAGAATATATACAGTCATGGACGAAATTATCGGCACCCCTGGAATTTTCCCAGAAAATGCCTAATTTCTCCTAGAAAATTGTTGCAATTACAAATGTTTTGGTATATACCTGTTTACTTCATTCATTTGCATTGAAACGACACAAAATAACAAAGAAAAAAAGCCAAATCTAACATCATGTCACACAGAACTCCAAAAATAGGACAGACAAAATTATTGGCACCTTTTCCAAATTGTGGGTAAATCGTTTTATTTCAAGCATATGATGCTCATTTGAACTCACCTGTGGCAGGAAACAGGTGCTGGCAATATAGCAATCACACCTGAAGCCAGTTAAAATGGAGAAAAACTGACTCAACCTTTCTGTTGTGTGTCTGAGTGTGCCACACTAAGCATGGAGAACAGAAAGAAGAGCAGAGAATTGTCTGAGGACCTGAGAACACAAATTGGGGAAAAATATCAACAATCTCAAGGCTACAAGTCCATCTCCAGAGATCTTCATGCTCCTTTGTCCACTGTGCGCAACATAATCAAGAAGTTCACAACATATGGCACCGTAGCTAATCTCCCTGGACGTGGATGGAAGAAAAAAATTGATACAAGACTGCAACGAAGGATAGTCTGAATGGTGGATAAACAGCCCCAATCAACTTCAAAACATATTCAAGCTGTTCTGCAGACTCAGGGTGCAACAGTGTCAGCTCGAACTATCCGTCAACATCCGAACGAAATGAAACGCTATTTCAGGAGATCCAGGAGGACCCCACTGCTGACACAGAAACATAAAAAAGCCAGACTGGAGTTTGCCAAAATGTACTTGAGGAAGCCCAAATCCTTCGAGGCGAACGTCTTGTGGACAGAGGTACAGCTTTTTCGTAAAGCTCATCATTCTACTGTTTACAGAAAACGGAATGAGGCCTATGAAGAAAAGAACAACACAGTACCTACAGTCAAACATGGAGGGGTTCTAAGATGTTTTGGGGATGTTTTGCTGCCTCTGGCATTGGATACCTTGACTGTGTGCAAGGCATCATGAAATCTGAAGACTACCAAAAGATATTGGGGCACAATGTAGGGCCCAGTGTCAGAAAGCTGGATCTGTCCAGAGGTCATGGGTGTTCCAGCAGGACAACGACTCCAAACATACTCTAAAAGCACCCAGAAATGGTTGAAGACAAAGCGCTGGAGAGTTCTGAAGTGGCCAGCAATGAGTTTGAATCTAGATCCGATTTAACACTTGAGAGATCTCAAAATTGCTGTTGGGAGAAGGCACCCTTCAAATCTGAGAGACCTTGAGCTGTTTGCAAAAGAGGAATGGTCAGAAATTCCAGTTGAAAGGTGCAACAAGCTTGTTGATGGTTATAGGAAGCGCTTGATTTAAGTTATTTTTTCCAAACGGCGTACAACCAAATATTAAGTTGGGGGTGCCAATAATTTTGTCCAGTCTGGTTTTTGAGTTTTGTGTGAAATTATGTCAGATTTGGCTTTTTTTCTGTTTTTTTGTGTTGTTCCAATGCACATAAAGGAAATATGTGTATACCAAAACATTTGTAATTGCAACAATTTTCTAGGAGAAATGGTGCATTTTCTGGGAAAATTCCAGGGGCGCCGATAATTTCGCCCATGACTGTACTGCAAACCTGGATCAAGTACCAGTCTACTGCTGGGCACACTCTCATACACACTTACACTGAATCAATTTTAAGTTACCAAATCTTGTAACATGCATTTCTTTGATGTTTGAAATGAATTATGTTCTATAAAATAAATTCAACATTCAAGAAAAATATACTGCTATTCCACCTTCAATAGACAACAGTCATCACAAATTTGAATGTAAAGGGAAATGTGCTGCTTTTGCTCACAAACTGGACTGTAAATATGTAAGCACTCAAGTAACAGCTTAAAATCAATTAAATATATTGTCTGAAATACACCAAATTATAAAGAATTTGCTATTTTGTAACGATTTCCATAAAGTCATGCATATTCAAAAAAAGAAGTCCATGAAATTCATGGAAAATAAGAGTGCATGACAACATTACTTACAGTATAACTTAGCAGAGTAGTTTGGATGCTGGGAGACACTAGTGTTTCTTTTGGATTATTCTAGTATGTCAAAGCATTACGTCATATGCAAAATGGCAAAATAATTATTTCAAACATAAGCAGAGAGCTGAAAACACATTTCTTTATAGCAAAGCTGTTCAACAGGAATATTCCTGGGTGGTCAATACAAGTCATTTTAAATTGTTTAAATAACATGTCTGGATCAGTTAAACATGCAACTGGAAACTATACGTAAATCTAGCCCTTTTCTGACCTGCTCTTCCAGTTCAGGGTCACACAGCACAAGACAGTAGCCAATTCCAGATATGGCACTAGTCCACTGTTTGGCACACATTCACAGCACACTACATTCCAAATGCTCCCTTAGCCCCCCACATCAGTTTGTCCAATAAGATCACCAAGACAAAAGACCTTGTGAACTTTGGGAGAAAACAGCAGAGGCACTAAAACTCCTTCAAAATTAATAGCACTAAAGTACAGAGGATACCTTGGTGTCCACATCACAGAGGACCTGACCTGGTCCAATCACATTGGCACCTTGGTGAAGGCAGCACAACAACATTATCATCACATCAGACTCCTTAGGGACTTTAGACTGCCCTCCCAGATACTAATGAATTTTAACAAATTCACCAATAGAAGCATTAATGCCTGCCTTGGAAACAACATGCAGCCGCACTGCAAGGCTCTGTGGAGAGTGGTACAGTCACCTGAAAGCAAACTAGGTGTGAACTTTCCAACTTCGAGAACATCTATACTAAGTGTTAATAATTCTTTGCATTTATATAGCGCTTTTCTCACTACTCAACGTGCTCAAGCAATTGCAGGTTAAGGGCCTTGTTCAAGGGCAGAGTCCCTATTGGCATTTACGGGATTCGAACTGGCAACCTTCAGGTTGCCAGTGCAGGTGTTGTTGGACTAGGGAAAAGAAAAATATCAGAGATGCCAACCTTCCCAAGAATGGCCTATTCTCTGTGCAGTGTGTTCAGGGAAGCACTAACACTGCCACAGACCAGTTAAGAGAAACTGAGGAGAAACTTCTATCCACAGCACATCCACATCCTAAATGAGGCCAGAGCCTAGAGCTTCATGATGCCATATTGTTAATTTTATTATTTATTTATTAAATACTTTTATATTCTTACAGTACATTTATAGCGTTAAATATTAACCATTCTTTGTCTTTTTAAATTATTCTAATGCAGAGTCTTAGGAGTTCAACAACTAAGCATTTACCTACATATTGTACTATGTATACTCCCTGCCACCCTCTCTGATCTTGGCATCACTAGGATTGCCCTAAGGAAGTTTAGTGTCCCACCTGTAGAGTAGATCCTACTTTGTGACCTGGCAAGGACAGAGGTCAAGTGTACGCTATGCAAGCACAGGGATTTCCCAGTGATCGACGATAGGTCCTCTCCTTGCCTATACAACTCTTCACCAGCCACCAGTAAATCCCATGATTTTTTTCTTATCAGTGCTATGCTGATGGTAAGCAGCTGTACCTTTCATACCTCCACAAAAACCATGCAGTGACAGCTGCAGTCTCTGCATGCCTCACTAAAATTGCAAACTGGATGAAAGAAAACCATCTCCAGCTCAACCTGGCAAAAACAGACCTCCTTGCCATCACAGCTCGTCCATCTATTCAGCACCCTTTCTCTGTCCTAACATGAACCAAGTCAATACGCAATTTTAGGGTGGTGATCGATGACCAGCTGTCCTTCAGGGACAATGTTGCTATGGTTTCTTAGGCTTGAAGATTGACTCCATACAATATCTGCAAGGTCAGAGTAAATCAGACAGAACAAGCAACACAAATTCTACTCCAGGCTCTGGTCTAGTCACGTCTGGGGCTACTGCAAGTTGCTGCTTGCTGGTGTACTGGCATGTGCCACCAAGCCACAGCCTGATGTCTTAAAAAGCCGCGGCACATCTGGTGTTCAATCAGCCAAGATGGGCACATGTTGGTCTTCACCATTTCCCTGTAACAGCACATATAACATCCAAATCCCTGATGCCTACAGAGCAGTCAAGAGATCACCACTTACAAAGACACTTGTGGGGGTCCTATGCTCCTTCTCAACCACTCAGATCTGCTGTTAGAATGGCATCTGGAGATACCACCTCAGCGTCTTATCAAATTTCAATCCAGACTGTCTTGTTTAGCTCCTGGCTGGTGGAATGAGCTACACACCTCCACTTGAAAATCTGACTCCCTCAGTGTGTTTAAGAAGTACTTGAAGACTCTTTAGTGAATTTCTGTCTCAATGACGTTTGCTAATTGGTTTTGCAACCAAGCAATTAATTGTAACTAGCTTGTATTTCATTCTGAGCTCTTCGTTTGTGACAATCAATTTTGTACCTCTGTCCTGTAATACTTCATCCACAAACAATACCGCTAGAATAAAGCTTGCTCAATTAGGCCTCTCTAAGTCTCTTTTAATTGATGTGACAAATAAAACTGACTTGATGAAGCTAAAGCTTCTTTCAGTATCTCACTATGTATGGTTGAATTAGCTAACCAGCATTAGGTATTGCCAGAAGAACTTGCTTCTGTATTTCTATCTCCTCTATGATGACAGAAGGGCCACCACTTTGCCCAGATAGGTGAGTTTACAAGCTCTTTGAGGTGCAAGAGCTTGGGGGAGAGCTTGTGGGGTGTGGTAGGGTTGATGGGGAAGGGGGGTTTGGAGGAATAACAGATGCGATATGCTATGAATATAGCTAGCTATTCCATATCTCTGAACTTCCTTAACCACACTAAAAATATGTATAGGCATACAGCATTAAAGTAAATGCAGAGGCGTTACATTAATCTACCCAGCTACGTTGTGTTACATAAGAACGCTGCAATTTATAAGGCAACAAGTCTTTCCATGTCTATTATTGGCGACTCTTTCACTGCCAACCACTCTGGACCATCTGATGTGTGAATATGGACTGGGAAAAAGGAGACACGACTTCCATTCATCCACACAAACGACCACGGGCACTGTCCGAAATGATACTCACTCAGAAGCGGTGTCCGTGACTGCCGGAGGGCCGTGGCCTTCCCCGCTAGCGTGGCCGATGGTGAGTGCCGGCGGCACGATCTTCTTTTTCATCGGCATATCGACTTGATCTGTCGGGCGTCTTCTTTCTCTCGCTCTGTCGCTATCTGTGCTTAGGGGCGTTGAACTGTTTCTGTATTTTTAGTAGCAGTCTCTTTCTACCTCCTTTTACTCCACTCCTTTGCGATTCACTAGGCGGTGATTTTTTTTCCCCCTCTCTGGGGTTTCACTTGCAGCGGGCTAACTAGTCGTCCATGCCGGGCAGCCGAGGTTGGTGTGTCACAGCATGGCCCGCTAGTCACCTTTTCGTCGGTTTTCCGTTAAGAACACAACCAACCTGCCTCCTCACTGCAGTCGACAGAAATAAGAGCCCCAGCTCGGCCTACGCGGTGGGTGCCGTTCTGCGGGCGGGCTAGGCTCGGTCCGGG
This sequence comes from Polypterus senegalus, assembly GCF_016835505.1. NCBI lineage: Eukaryota > Metazoa > Chordata > Cladistia > Polypteriformes > Polypteridae > Polypterus > Polypterus senegalus. The sequence goes on along the minus strand of NC_053163.1, from coordinate 143,721,606 downwards.
CGGCGCTCCGCTAGCTCTCCTTCCGGTAAGCGGCGGCAGAGGCTGCAGCAACAGGAGAAACAGGCAGAGGCACCCCACCACCTCGCTACACCAAACTCTCGCGAGAGTTCAGCGTTAAACCGTCACCGAACTACTACGTCTCGCGAGAAGACTTGCTTTGAAGTGCATGTTGCAGTTGCTGGACAGTAGCGTTTAAAGCGCCTTGATGAAGGTTAAGTGTGTAAGTCCACTTACTGTCTGCTTGTCACCCAAAAATATGTGGCATCGCTGAAACGAGTGAAATGACAACATCAAGTTTACCCACCTTAAATCTTACGGAAGGGACATAAAAGTACCTCTTCCGGGTAAACTGTACTAACGAATTGCGAAAAAACAGTACTGCTGGGCAAATGAGATTGTACGCTTCCTTCCGGAGACTAGATTAGGCGATCTTTGAATGACGCTATATAAAGTAATACGACTGATTGACACAAAGACACGTCGATAGTAAAGAGCAAAAAAATCGACAGGACTTCCTCAAAGATGTCTCCGTGATTTGTACCTTTAATGTCGACGTGTCATTTTTGGCTTCGACAACCCGCGCTGATTTTCAGTGACATTTCAAAAAAGAAGCCGCCCGATTAGCATAAGGGATTTGTAGTGTGACGCCACCCATTTTTAAAATACATCTTCCTGTAACCCCCCCTGGGATTGCGACGGTTACGACCCAGAACATCTATTGATGTAGGAGTGTACACCTCTGCACATATATAGCTGCAGGTGATCCTTCAAATATTATTTCATCAATTTTATTATGATCTTACCAAATCTTTTTTTCATTTCACATATATAGGTAGATAGACAGACCTTTATTTGTCCTTTGGGGGATTTTGTTTTCTTAAATCGCAAAGTCTTAAATCGCCCTAATTCGGGGTGTTTCTAAGAAATATAATGTTTTGTTGAGGTAGAAGCAGAGTTAGTCCACGGCATAAGCGAACTGAATGACTGCTTGGGGCATGGTGGCCACTTAGTGTCCCTCATCTGTTCAGCCTGTCCTGAAAAATGGGGAAGGGAAAGTTGAAAAGTGACTAGGCTCTGGAGTTGGTGAGCTTGCCAGTACACTACTATCCCATGAATTTTGGCATCCCTGTCGCTCTTCAATAGCACTCATCTCTGCAAAGGAACTGCTTTAATCACGTGGATTACCTCATCTCTGCAAAGGAACTGCTTTAATCACGTGGATTACCTATCTAGTGTAACATCTAGTGTAAGGCACCGTGAAGTGCTTACATTAATGGATCGAAGGCCAGATGTCCACATGACCATCATCATCTGATTCTTCCATGGGAAGCCTGAAAACAATAAGGACTGATTTAGATCATTTATGTTAGAATGCCCAGTGCGGGCTAGGCAGTCTTGTGGCCGCAGAACCCCTTTAGATTTAGTTTTTTTTTTTCTCCAGCCCTCTGGAGTTTTTTTTTTTTTTTTTCTTTCCTCCTAGTCAGTATTGCCTAATCTTATTTTTATATTTTTGTTTCTTCATCTTGTAAAGCACTTTGAGCTACTGTACATAATTTGTATGAAAATGTGTTATCGAAATAAATGTTGAAATGAAACGTTGAAACTTTTTAACAGAGGCCAAACAAGCTTTATTTAGCTTAGGTAATCATCTAGTATACAACCAGCACTGGGTAGAAGAATGTATTAAACGTGAAGGTTTGTGTCAAATATTTGAAATATTAAGGGGTGTGCTTCAGTCTAAGCATTCTCATTTGCAATAGAAATTTGTCACTTTTTGATTTTTTTCATCCTCTGATGGAGACACATAAAACGATTAACCTGTAGTAAAAGATCAAAAATTGTATTGGTAATCCCTGACCTTGAAATACTGTAGTATAAAACAATATCCCACGTGCTTATATTTGAAATTTTGCATTTTTACCCTTGTAAAAGTGGCTCTTAGAGGGTTAGAGCCACTGGTAAATAATCAGATATCAAATTTGTTAGGATATTTGTGATCAGCATCCTCGAAATAACATAAAACAACACTCCACATGCCTGTGTTACTGATCTCTATTTTTTCGAAGCTTTCTGAAAAAGAGTAAGTTTGATACCTTATTTTCCACTATGGGGTAATTCACTGGAGTCGGTTGATGAGGCATGCACAACTTTAAGTCCTTCAGGTCATTTTTGCTGAAAACTATTGGTTTACTTTTTATAATAAGGGTGTAATTTACTGCTCAAAAATGGCCTAAAATGAGGGTTGTATAGGTTAAGGAGGGAGAAAAATAGGCAGAACCCCCAAAAAGTTCATTATCTTCCATAATTAGACATCAAGATGCATCAAACTGTATAACATATATTGGGGGTGTTTTCTCAGTGGGTTGGAAGGTGCTGGACCAAAAAAAAAAAACTTAAGTAATATTAAAATGTTTAGAAGTAATTCTCATTAATACAATAAACAAATAAATAATATTGTAGCGCCAAATGTCGATATGGATCCTCTGCTCTTTAAATGTCTCTCTTTCCTTAAAAGGAATTCTCACCATTGCCACACTAGATGGCATTCTGTTTGTGACATTATAGGCTTGTTGGCTTTAAATGGTATCTCTGCTACTGGATCTGAAGCTGCTTCTTTGCATACAGCTTATCTTATGAGTGACTTATTCCTGGCCAATGCACCTTTTCATGGCCCTACCTTCGATGTTGCTGTCTCCAGGGACCATTTTCAACTTCTTGCAACAGCACACAAGTCTTCAAAACAGCGAGATTGGCCGGTTACAAAACACATCAGCAGTGGTCTTCAGAGGTTTACTGTTAGGTAGCACAGCAGAGATGTTGAGTGCTGCACTGTCACGAGGTGTTAAATACTGCCCTTCTGTGTGGTGAAATGTTGAACAAAGTGAGCAAGCAAACCTCCTTGTCTGGAGCTGCCAATGCACTGGTCTCTTGGCTATTTTTCTACATTGAACTGACTCTGGAAACATCGTTCCAAGTTCAGATCTCAGCTTTGAGATGCTCCTTCCAAAGCTGCTCTATAAAACCGCTGGGGTCTGCTTCATCCTTTGCTCACTAAGGGTTAGCACAACCCTGCTTCACACAGCTCACCTGGTGTCAGTGACAACTTGAGTTGCAACACTTTTCCCTAACACTGTAAGTTGGAAGCTTTGTCAGTGTCTGTGCATCCAGGCCAGTGAACCGTAGCAGAAGGAGAAGCAGTTGTGGAGCTACTGAGGTAGCAGTCTCTCTTCTTTCCTATACAGATGCTGCAAACAGCATTCTATATCCTGGATCTCAGTCTTGAGACTTTAGAGCATCTCCTCAGAAGAGCCAAGCAAGTCCATTGCAGGTGTCTACGACATTCTGCTAAATCAGATGGGAGGTCTTATCTTCATCCTGCTACCCATGTAGCACTGGCACAGAGTGCTGATATGAATCTTCTGCACTTTTCATGGCTCTTTTAGATGGCTCACTATCCTTAATGGACCTATCACCATTGTTATTTTAGAGAAAAGGTGGGTTCTTCTTTTTTCATGCAGGGTTACCAAAAATTTGTCTATGTCTGTGGGTCAATTTTTTTGGAATTTATCACTTCCAAGAAAAGAAAAAAAAAAACACGATCCAGGCTGCTAATGACCTCTTGGGCACAGCCATCAGCAGTGTGTCTGTCTGCGGAGAGAGTGTCGACCTCATTGAGAGGTTTATTTACCTCGGCAGTGACATTCATGTCTCTGGTGACTCTTCCTATGAAGTCAATAGATGGATTGGGAGAGTATGGGGGGTCATGAGGTCGCTGGAAAGGGGTGTGTGGCGCTCCTAGTATCTATGAAAAAGGATGAAGGTCCAAGTCTTTACAGTCTTGGTGCTTCCTGTCTCACTGTATGGTGTCTCGCTGAGACATGTATGCTATCCAGTGACCTGAGATGAAGACTGGACTCCTTTGGTACTGTGTCTCTCCGGAAAAACCTTGGGTACCGTTGGTTTGACTTTGTGTCGAATGAGTGGTTGCTCATAGAGTCCCGTATGAGGCACATTACCTGCATTGTGAGGGAGTGTCAGTTACAGCACTACGGACATGTGGTGTGATTCCCAGAGGGTGATCTGGGTTGCAGCATCATCGTTGTTCAGGACGTGAATGGCTGGAGCAGGCAAGGAGGACACCCATATAACACCTGGCTGTTGCAGATAGAAAGTCATTTCCAGAGGGTGGGACTGGACAGCGTGTTTACCTAGGGGAATGCCAACCAGGATCCCAAGCTGTTTCATTGTGTGATGGGTGCAGCAATGTGCTGTACCAGTGCATGCTCCCCAACATGACCTGTCCTAATTGCACATAGGTCTCAGGATTCAGTGTGGATATCTCAGAAACCGCTCATTTTAAATTTTTGCGTCTTTGATAGAGATTCAGGAGTTCGACACAATGCAAAAACTAGATGATTTTCTAAATAAATTGTAATTTTATGACACAAAATCAATTTTGATTTTCTACAGGCACACACAGACACACCCACAGAAACTGTGATATAATGAACTGAAAACAGATTGCCTCCTAAGAAGATGGTACAGGTAAGAATAGGTATGTTACCTTGGTTAATGTCCCCCCAGGTCACCAGAGGGCACTTGACGGTTAGATTCACAGGAGTTGGAGAGGAAAGACAGTTATTCAACTTTTTTAAATATAACATTTTTGAAATTATATCCAATAGAGTAGTATCCAATAATTTGAAAACTGTAAATATAAAATGACCAATGCTAGCATAAAGTCACTATCAATATTACTCCATGAAAGGAAAAAGAAACTAAAATAATTTCCCTATCTAGCTTTTTATATTAGTTAAAACACAGTAATTTATTAAAATTATATAAATAAGTAAGACCTTAGAAAGAAACTGATTTTTTGACTAACAGGAATATGAATGGTACCTGATGGTCAAGAATATCAGGGGCTTACAGCCATTGTTCTTATATATCTGGGAATGAAAACTCAGGAACTAAGAGGCAGAGATCAGGGTCTTAAGCAAATGCAGCCTCCCATCTCTCGACACTACTGCCATTTTTAGACCTATCCTTTGTTTATATCAGTTAGGTCAGCTGCATCTTTGCAGTGTAGTTCATTAGCTCAAACCCCAGTTAACTGCTTGTTGATAACGTCTGTTCTTTACAACAATAATCTTCAGATACTGTAATACATTTCGATCAATTCAGTCTTATGTGTGTCATAGAATAAAATCCCTAACCAATAATATCCAAAATCAAAAAATAATGCAGAGTCCAAAAGCCTTTTGGTCTCGGTTTAGATATTTACTAAAGATAGTGTGTGCTTGGTGTGTGTGCCCTGTTGGCACCCTGCCCGGGGATTTGTTCCTGCCTTGCGCCCTGTTTTGGCTGGGATTGGCTCCAGCAGACCCCCGTGACTCTGTATTAGGATGTAGTGGGTTAGAAAATGACTGACTGACTGCATATATTTATTAAAGATAATAAATAGTCATGCTGTGTCCATGGAGAAAGCTGCTGCTCCCAAGTATGCAGATATTTTTATACATAACTTAACATAGATAAGATACCTTGAGACCCCTCTGTGCTAATGGGCAACACCTAATGTCATTATGCCATCTTTGCACGATTGCTCTTGAGTCATGCCTAATTTATTAGGTTATGCCCATTATTAGGTATGTTCATTGTTCATTATGCTAATAGCTGACACCTGTTAGGCATTTTCAGCAAGGCCTCCTTATTACTAATCCTCCAACCAGACTTTGACATTTCCTTTCAGGGTGTCATTTTACAATGGTGGAGTGGTTACGTGTAAGACTCTGAGCAATTCAGTGCTCAACAGTGCGTAAACCATGTTGGTGAGATTACAATATGCTTTACAAATAATAATGTCTTGATGCATAATCATGTAGTAAGACAAGTGTTTAATTATAGTAACTGCTTAAATTATATGATACATTCTAATTTCTAAGCATACTGTTTTCTAATATATCTTTAAGTCTTTAGAATCCTGGTGCTTCTTGTTTTGCTATATGGTTGCGAGACATGGGCACTCTCCAGTGACCTGAAATGAAGACTGAACTCCTTTGGTACTGTTTCTCTTTTTGGAGAATCCTTGGGTACCGCTGGTTTGACTTTGTGTCGAATGAGAAGTTGCTCATGGAGTCTCAAATGAGGTACATTGCCTGCATTGTGTGGAAGTGTCAGTTACAGCACTACGGCCATGTGGTGCAATTCCCTAGGGTGATCTGGCTTGTAGAATCCTCATTGTTGAGGATATGAGCAGCTGGACCAGTTCATGGGGACGCCCACGTAACAACTGGTTGTGACAGACAGAGGGTGGGACCGGACCGCATGTCTGCCTGGGGAGTTGCCAACCAGGATTCCAAGTTGTTTCGTCATGTGGTGGAGGAGGTAACACACTGTAGAAGTGCATGCTCGCCAACCTGACCTAACACGTATTGTTATTATCCAGTGTGATTGTATATAAAAATATCCAGTAAATATTCATGTAGATATTTATCTAATAGTGTCATGAAAATATTGAATCATTGTAATGTGCAGATGATGCAGGCATAAGGCTGTTGTTTTTATCTCAGCATACTTATAGTATATACAGTATAGTGTTTATTTGTTCACTCATTGCGTACAAAATGATGCTTACACAATTTCTGTTCTCTTACATTAATTTCTAAATAAGTGATTTTTTTTTTCTTTTATGGTTAGCTTAGCTCAAGAAGCAGAAGTGAGGTGGAGTAGAAGTGGCTTGTGTGCACAGGCCTTCCCTGGCATTTGACTAACTTTTATTGGGCATCTGCCATCTGGAGCAGCTGTTAGACAAGAAAAAGAGAAAAATATACAAGTTGAAGTATCTCCACTCAATATAAATTTGAAACAGTAAATTAATCCATAACTGAAGTTGCACACAATGTTTCTCGTTTTTAAGACAGAAGAGTTTGAAAACTTGCCTATGCTTTTAAGTGGAAAAGACATTTTAAAAATATGCACAACATGCTGTGTTCAAAATATCTTAATAAAAATCAAACTTTACACACAAATGACCCTACAGAACATGTGTGCCTGTTTTCAGCAAAATTGCTCTAATGGGAACCAAGCTGCTTGACGATAGACAGGCAGATGAACATGGAGTACTTTTCGTAATACACGCAAACACAACCTAAAAATGTAAAAATTAACTGAACAACTGTTATATGAGCAAATATGACTTGTTTTCAAATAAATTGTTCAGTTACAAAATTTATTTGTAGTGTAAAACATCTGAATATTGAAAGCAAAAGCAACAATTTATTAATAAATTATATTTAAAAATTTTGAATGGTTTTGTTAAGTTCAGATCATAAGAGGTTTCTCAAAAATATTCTGACATGCTGATTGCCTAACCAGTACTGTTTTCTTTTAGAAGAGGATGCACATCACACATGACTGCATGTCCATCATGACAAAAATAGTGAGGGAATTGATAGATTAAAGAAAAAGTTAAAAAAAGAAATCAAAAATGAATTTTTGGTTGAAATGTTAGTGTGCTAAACATTACAACAGCATAACAACCTTTATGGTACTGTTCCTCTGTTGACAGATCACACGGTATTATTTCTTGCCATTCTCTTCAATCTTAGGACATTGAGAGGTACAGTGCCAAATTTCAAATCTGTGACTTGAAAAAACCAAGCTATGCATAAAGAACAAATAGAGATTATGATTTATAAAAAAATGAGTTCACTATGACTAATACTAGTGTCATCTGCAGCAGAGAAGAGACGACTCCAGAATGTTGATCACAACACGCTTATCGAGTCATCTTCTGTCCAATGTCTGTGTTCTTTTGCCCATTTTAATCTTTTCTTTTTATTTGCTTGTTTCAGAGTTGGCTTTTTCTTTGAAAGCCAGTCTCCAAGGCCAGCATTCCAGAATAATCTTTTTATTGCACATGACACTTGCATTTGGTGTGCATTTAAGAAAGAAGCCCACTAAGGACCTCTCAAACAACACGCTCAGATATCCTTATTCTCTTAATGCAGTTGTGCATCTGGGCCTTCCTCTTCTATTTCTATCCTGGTCAGGTTTCATTTGCTTTCTTATCCCAAGACAGTAAAAGACACCTTTGTATTAAATATTCACCTTCTTGATAATATGTTACATGGAATAACCTTCATTCTGGTAGCAAAAAGACTGACATATTTCTCGAGAAAGCAGTTTCATTGTGGCTGTTTTTGAATCCAGAACTGAACTTTAGGAATGCCACTAACTTGCAACCCAAATGAACAGAATAGCAGGTTTCAGTGGTGCTAATGCAATTAACAAAGGTTCCTCTAACAACCAATTAGCATTTATAAATAATTACGGATAAGTTAAGGGAGTTGACCATTAGGACAGTGAAGGAATAGCTGCAGAAATTGGGGATTTGCAGTCAAATGTGAATAATAAGTTAAAAAGCAGATATTTCAAGCAGTAATAACCGTTATCAGCACTAGTAATGTCTTGGCTACAATTTTAAATCAATTTAATGGTATCTTGAGAAACAAAGGTATCAATTTCTAACAAAAAACATGAACATTTTTGGGTACGTCCAGACTTTTAAATGGTAGTATGAGTGGGATTTAGCGTGTGTTTTAAAGGGCTGGTGCTTTATCTACTGTGGGATCCTGCCTTGCATTTCATGCGCTCTGCATCCACAAAACTCTAGAAAATGAATGGATGGGTGCACTATTAATACTTAATTCTTTGTGTTTACTGGGCCATTTTGCACTGTAAGCATAATGGATTTGTGACGTATCTGGTGAAAATGAATATTGAGATAAATGATATTATAATGACCAATCAATTCAAATGTATATGTTATATATTTCATCCATCCATTATCCAACCCGCTATATCCTAACTACAGGGTCACGGGGGTCTGCTGGAGCCAATCCCTGCCAACACAGGGCGCAAAGTTAGGAAACAAACCCCGGGCGGGGAGCCAGTGTTATATATTTTTCAAATGTACATTTATATTCATTTTCTAAAAGCATTTCATTAGAATGTCATACCACTCAGGCAAATAATAATAGCATAATTGATACATCAATTTACTACAGAATCAATCTAGAGAAAACACAAGAAGAACACAATATCAAAGGGAAAAAAAGCAAAGCAAGATTCAACCCCCACCCAATATCTTAAGTACTCAACAAGTTCCGGTTTGACACAACAGGAAATACGCATATTTTATTAAACAATTGCAAATACAGCATAAGTATCAAACTTGATACCCACCAATTCCCTCAACAGTGAATATTTTTACTCTCATCCCATATAGTGGCTTTAGGTAGAAAAATGCCTGTACTCCATCTTTCATATTATTTTCTATTTCATCAAAAATTGACATTAAAAAAGACCTTTAAAAATGGCACCCAAATATAATTAGGCACCATTTTTCTCACCTTTATGTCAACTGTTAATAACGTGATTACCATTCAAACTATGTTTTTACATTTTAAAAAACATCATCTTTCACACTGTATTCTAGTCTTATTTTAAATACTCAAGGTGTCAATGGGAAGCAGCAAAATGGTTGAATCCTTCTTTACAACACATGATCTATAATAATATTATTCCCCATTTAAAGCATGTTTTAATTAATAAACTAGTTCATCTTACTTGTTTTATTTTTATTTAGCAGACGTCTTTATCAAAGTTGAGTTACAAAAGCAAAACATAGTACACAGACAACAACTGATCAAAAAGTACAAAGTTCACCAGCAACAGAGAATAAAATTCAAACTAATGCCCAAATAGTGTAGTACTATAATTACTCCCAAGAACAAATTAAAACTCTTATAGGACTAAAACAGAATCAGTTACTAGATGCTCTCTTGGGTTAATAAGATTGTAGATATCTAGGAAGAAAGAGCAAAGAGTAGCGGTAAAATGTTTGAGCAGTCCCAAGATGTTTTGTAGAGAGGTTTGTCTTTATGAGGAACCTGAACATTAGTAGATTGGAAGCCAATTCAGTAGTCAAGGGAAACTCATTCCACATCTTGCAAGGAATAACAGAGTTTTGATACATCTTGTAGGAGAAGGGACAGTCAGTGGACAGAGTGAAGACTTTGGAGCACAGATTACAGATATCCCAGATTGGAAGTTTTAAAGAATACAACCACGCAGGGAACTATTAGTCAAGACATGAGATTTGAATCAGATCCTCACTACAAAACAAATGCAAGCCAGTGGAGAGAGAAAAGCAAAGGAGTAGAGTGGGGGAAACAAAGAACTGAGTACACCAGCTGAGAAGCTACATTGTAAAAGTGCTAAAGAGGTCTGATAATGGTTTCTTGGAGCCCCAGTGAAACAGAATTGCAGTAACTCAACTGAGATAAAACAAGATGAGTGACATTGGTAGTGAAGAACAGTTGTGTTTTGTGAATGTTATGAACTGAGGAACCACAGGACTACTTCATTGACAAAATGTGTTGATTGAACAAAAGGCAACTAATTGTCCATCATCACACCATAAATGTAGCAAGTGGAGAGAAGAGGGCCCAGTACCTATCTTTGAGACAACCCTATCAAGAGTTTCAGAAAAGTAAAGAGTTTGGTGATGATATATAGAAGGACCGATCAAAAAAGAAAGACTTTAGATACCTGTGACATTTATAAAGGAGAGGTGAAGGGAGGATGAGGTTAACTGCCAAAAGCTGAAGAAGGGTTAAGAAGCATAAAGACGAAGGTGAGAGATGTAATTCAAGCATAGCTAGCTGAATTTGTGCCTGGAAGTAGAACAGCCACAGTGGATGGCCGGGCAAAAACTAAACTGAGGAGAACTTTGTGTGTTGATGCCAGAATGAAAAAGGGAGAGTTAATTATGAACTGTGTGTTTCAGTGTATTGGACAGAAATTGTAGAAGATAGACTGGATTAATGGTAATTCTCAATAGCAGAAGGAATGAGAGACAGAAAGAAAGAGAGGCAGATCTTCATGAGAGTGAGTATCACAACTGACTGCTTGCAGTCTGCAGGAAAGTGCTCAATGGAGAGTTAAAAGGAGATAAAGGAATAAGAAAAAGAGAGATGAACTGAAGAAAATGCAAGGAAATGTCATTCAATCCAGGAGATGTTGAGGAGCAGGAAGGAATCTGAAAAAGAAGGGGGTTGAGGAAGAAGAACTAGTCAATTGCAGTTTAAAGGAAGTCTGTAGAGTCTTGAACTGTTTTTGGGTATCATCAATCTTGAAAGAGAGGTGAAGTCCACAGGTAGACTGGATTATGGGATAGGAGCAGCAGGAGGGTCCAAGAAAGTCTTGAAGAGAAGATGACTCCATTCTGAAAATTAAATGATGTTTTGAACAAGTGGTATCTTTGTTGTCAGGAGAGATGAGAAGAATGAAAAAAGATGGAAGCTCTACTTTTCCAAAAGCGATGCAGTCTATTTACACACACCTTAATAACCTGGTTATTCACAGAAACCCGGTTTCTAAAATACCATGTAAACCCTTACTCCCATTTGAGAAACCAGGTTATTAGTCTCTGAGAAACATGATTAACAAATATAGATTCTCAGTTATGTGGCCATGTAAATCCTTAACCGGGGTACAGTTAAGGATTTTGTAGTGTGCACATGTCCATTGTGTAGCATGTAGTAACTTAGCACATGCTTTTAGAGGCCACAGAAGCGTGCACAAAGATCAATTTCCCGAGGCAAATGTTTGGGCAATCACATTATTCCGCCTCCTGGCTGAAAAACTTTGTGCCAATATTTCAGAAATTGTGCAGTGCTAAGTTCAGCAGCACAATCGCAGGAACAGTAATGCGTTAAAAGAAACATGCGTTAATGTAGTTCAATTACTTTTTAAAGTAATGAGTAACCTAATGCAATACTTATTTTACTGAAGTAAAAGTACATATGTTATAATTATGGCAGTTAATCAGGTAACGTAGCAGCCAGTGTTGATTACCAGAAATCATCAGGGGCTCAGGTCAGAGATGTAAAATTATTAGATGGACTGGTGGCTCTGATGCTAAGGAGCTGTGCTAGTATCTGGAATGTTGCCGGTTCAAATTGCATTACTTTCAGAAGAGATCCTACACTGATAGGTCTTTGAGCAAGGCCCTAAACCTGAAAATCACTCCAGGGATGCTACACAATGACTGACATTGCGTTCTGACCCCCAAAGGTAATGCAAAAAGACAATTTCCCCTCAAGGATTAATACAGCATACCAAAAAAATTAGATAGGTGTTATGTACTTCACAGCACATGAATATAAAAGTCAATGTACGTGTGTGTGTATGTATGTATGTTCCAGCATCACCTCCGAACGGCTGAAGCGATTTTCATGAAACTTGGTACACATGGTTCTCATTGGTCAACTAAAAATACTGTAGGGTGAAATCAACCCTAAACCACCCCCTTCTTGTATGCATGTTATCATCCAGTTGATACTTGGAACGACCACCAGAGGGGGAACTGGAGGGGACTGCCAGCATTCTTTATGTTTGAGCACCAATGCGCCCCTGTTGCTTTTGAAATTAAATAGAGTTGGCCCGGTTGGCATCCTAACTCTTTTTGGGACTCATTCTGTGTTTGTGACTCAAATAGCCATATATTACATATATATATATATATATATATATATATATATATATATATATATATATACACACACACATATACATACACACACAGTATATCTTATATACAGTATAAAGCAGACTGTACCAATCTTGTGGTCTTGTATGTACGTTATCATCCAGTTACGCTTCTGTTTCTGGTGTGCTCCATAAAACCAACAGTTTTATCATGAAAAATCCGTAGTATTATTTGTTTGTTGTTTTAATAATTGTTTTTATTAACTATATTTTCATTTTGTATTATTCTTATTGTAACAATGTTGTAGTGGTAATAGAATAAAATCAACCTAATAATAATATGAATTT